>NW_028301541.1:7780000-8080000 GCF_042242905.1 Orbicella faveolata
TGAAGAGCGTTTTCGTGCCGGATTAGTGTGGACGGTAGGCCTAACCGTAGAAATAAAGCTGCGTTTTCAGATTTCTCCGGTTTGAAGAGCGTTTTCGTGCCGGATTAGTGTGGACGGTAGGCCTAACCGTAGAAATAAAGCTCCCTTTTCAAATTTCTCCGGTTTGAAGAGCGTTTTCGTGCCGGATTAGTGTGGACGGTAGGCCTAACCGTAGAAATAAAGCTGCGTTTTCAGATTTCTCCGGTTTGAAGAGCGTTTTCGTGCCGGATTCGTGTGGACGGTAGGCCTAACCGTAGAAATAAAGCTGCGTTTTCAAATTTCTCCGGTTTGAAGAGCGTTTTCGTGCCGGATTAGTGTGCACGGTTGGCCTCACAGTAGAAATAAAGCTGCGTTTTCAAATTTCTCCGGTTTGAAGAGCGTTTTCGTGCCGGATTCGTGTGGACGGTAGGACTAACCCTTGAAATAAAGCTGCGTTTTCAGATTTCTCCGGTTTGAAGAGCGTTTTCGTGCCGGATTAGTGTGGACGGTAGGCCTAACCGTTGAAATAAAGCTGCGTTTTCAAATTTCTCCGGTTTGAAGAGCGTTTTCGTGCCGGATTAGTGTGGACGGTAGGCCTAACCGTAGAAATAAAGCTGCGTTTTCAGATTTCTCCGGTTTGAAGAGCGTTTTCGTGCCGGATTAGTGTGGACGGTAGGCCTAACCGTAGAAATAAAGCTGCGTTTTCAGATTTCTCCGGTTTGAAGAGCGTTTTCGTGCCGGATTAGTGTGGACGGTAGGCCTAACCGTAGAAATAAAGCTGCGTTTTCAAATTTCTCCGGTTTGAAGAGCGTTTTCGTGCCGGATTAGTGTGGACGGTAGGCCTAACCGTAGAAATAAAGCTGCGTTTTCAAATTTCTCCGGTTTGAAGAGCGTTTTCGTGCCGGATTAGTGTGGACGGTAGGACTAACCCTTGAAATAAAGCTGCGTTTTCAAATTTCTCCGGTTTGAAGAGCGTTTTCGTGCCGGATTAGTGTGGACGGTAGGACTAACCCTTGAAATAAAGCTGCGTTTTCAAATTTCTCCGGTTTGAAGAGCGTTTTCGTGCCGGATTAGTGTGGACGGTAGGCCTAACCGTTGAAATAAAGCTGCGTTTTCAAATTTCTCCGGTTTGAAGAGCGTTTTCGTGCCGGATTAGTGTGGACGGTAGGCCTAACCGTAGAAATAAAGCTGCGTTTTCAGATTTCTCCGGTTTGAAGAGCGTTTTCGTGCCGGATTAGTGTGGACGGTAGGCCTAACCGTAGAAATAAAGCTCCCTTTTCAAATTTCTCCGGTTTGAAGAGCGTTTTCGTGCCGGATTAGTGTGGACGGTAGGCCTAACCGTTGAAATAAAGCTGCGTTTTCAAATTTCTCCGGTTTGAAGAGCGTTTTCGTGCCGGATTAGTGTGGACGGTAGGCCTAACCGTAGAAATAAAGCTGCGTTTTCAAATTTCTCCGGTTTGAAGAGCGTTTTCGTGCCGGATTAGTGTGGACGGTAGGCCTAACCGTTGAAATAAAGCTGCGTTTTCAAATTTCTCCGGTTTGAAGAGCGTTTTCGTGCCGGATTAGTGTGGACGGTAGGCCTAACCGTAGAAATAAAGCTGCGTTTTCAAATTTCTCCGGTTTGAAGAGCGTTTTCGTGCCGGATTAGTGTGGACGGTAGGCCTAACCGTAGAAATAAAGCTGCGTTTTCAAATTTCTCCGGTTTGAAGAGCGTTTTCGTGCCGGATTAGTGTGGACGGTAGGCCTAACCGTAGAAATAAAGCTGCGTTTTCAGATTTCTCCGGTTTGAAGAGCGTTTTCGTGCCGGATTCGTGTGGACGGTAGGCCTAACCGTAGAAATAAAGCTGCGTTTTCAAATTTCTCCGGTTTGAAGAGCGTTTTCGTGCCGGATTAGTGTGCACGGTTGGCCTCACAGTAGAAATAAAGCTGCGTTTTCAAATTTCTCCGGTTTGAAGAGCGTTTTCGTGCCGGATTCGTGTGGACGGTAGGACTAACCCTTGAAATAAAGCTGCGTTTTCAAATTTCTCCGGTTTGAAGAGCGTTTTCGTGCCGGATTAGTGTGGACGGTAGGCCTAACCGTTGAAATAAAGCTGCGTTTTCAAATTTCTCCGGTTTGAAGAGCGTTTTCGTGCCGGATTAGTGTGGACGGTAGGCCTAACCGTAGAAATAAAGCTGCGTTTTCAGATTTCTCCGGTTTGAAGAGCGTTTTCGTGCCGGATTAGTGTGGACGGTAGGCCTAACCGTAGAAATAAAGCTGCGTTTTCAGATTTCTCCGGTTTGAAGAGCGTTTTCGTGCCGGATTAGTGTGGACGGTAGGCCTAACCGTTGAAATAAAGCTGCGTTTTCAAATTTCTCCGGTTTGAAGAGCGTTTTCGTGCCGGATTAGTGTGGACGGTAGGCCTAACCGTAGAAATAAAGCTGCGTTTTCAAATTTCTCCGGTTTGAAGAGCGTTTTCGTGCCGGATTAGTGTGGACGGTAGGACTAACCCTTGAAATAAAGCTGCGTTTTCAAATTTCTCCGGTTTGAAGAGCTTTTTCGTGCCGGATTAGTGTGGACGGTAGGACTAACCCTTGAAATAAAGCTGCGTTTTCAAATTTCTCCGGTTTGAAGAGCGTTTTCGTGCCGGATTAGTGTGGACGGTAGGCCTAACCGTTGAAATAAAGCTGCGTTTTCAAATTTCTCCGGTTTGAAGAGCGTTTTCGTGCCGGATTAGTGTGGACGGTAGGCCTAACCGTAGAAATAAAGCTGCGTTTTCAGATTTCTCCGGTTTGAAGAGCGTTTTCGTGCCGGATTAGTGTGGACGGTAGGCCTAACCGTAGAAATAAAGCTCCCTTTTCAAATTTCTCCGGTTTGAAGAGCGTTTTCGTGCCGGATTAGTGTGGACGGTAGGCCTAACCGTAGAAATAAAGCTGCGTTTTCAGATTTCTCCGGTTTGAAGAGCGTTTTCGTGCCGGATTAGTGTGGACGGTAGGCCTAACCGTAGAAATAAAGCTGCGTTTTCAGATTTCTCCGGTTTGAAGAGCGTTTTCGTGCCGGATTAGTGTGGACGGTAGGCCTAACCGTAGAAATAAAGCTGCGTTTTCAGATTTCTCCGGTTTGAAGAGCGTTTTCGTGCCGGATTAGTGTGGACGGTAGGCCTAACCGTAGAAATAAAGCTGCGTTTTCAGATTTCTCCGGTTTGAAGAGCGTTTTCGTGCCGGATTAGTGTGGACGGTAGGCCTAACCGTAGAAATAAAGCTGCGTTTTCAGATTTCTCCGGTTTGAAGAGCGTTTTCGTGCCGGATTAGTGTGGACGGTAGGCCTAACCGTAGAAATAAAGCTGCGTTTTCAAATTTCTCCGGTTTGAAGAGCGTTTTCGTGCCGGATTAGTGTGGACGGTAGGCCTAACCGTAGAAATAAAGCTGCGTTTTCAGATTTCTCCGGTTTGAAGAGCGTTTTCGTGCCGGATTAGTGTGGACGGTAGGCCTAACCGTAGAAATAAAGCTCCCTTTTCAAATTTCTCCGGTTTGAAGAGCGTTTTCGTGCCGGATTAGTGTGGACGGTAGGCCTAACCGTAGAAATAAAGCTGCGTTTTCAAATTCCTCCGGCGTAGTTTGGACGGGGCCTAAGCGATTTCAACGTTTTTTCAACGTAAAAATTGGGAGCTACAATAAATTAATATTTTAGCAGATACGTTGTTTCATCTGGCCGTTTCTTCAGCTAGTCGTTTCCATGGTTTTCTTTATGTTCTTCAGTGTTCTCACGTTGCATTTCAAAAGACGATTTTCCCGCGGGAATCGTTCCATATACTTTAAAAGCAGGCTCTTCATATTGCCTTTTGAACATTTCTGCTTCCTCACTCATCTTACGATACTTTTCTAACATTTCGGCTGTGACGAATCGAAATCTGATTCTACGCATATCCTTGTCCTGGTTGCTTTCTTGATTTTTTGCCTTCGGCCGCTTGGACATGACTGCCTTTTCCATATCACTCTGGTTAATAGACTCCATAGATGCTTATTCTGTTGAAAAATACTTCCTATAGACAAAAATATGTTGCACTATGATTTCTTCTTTCCATCGTTTTGCTAGTCGTGTTTTCTCCTTTTTATTTGAAAATAAGGAACCCTTGAAAATGGCCAAATTCGTCAAAGCATTACCAAACCTTTCGTCAAAATCTTTGCAGCATCTTTCTTTAGTGCCGCAGTTCTTTGGCCGTGACGTCATGCTTACAGCGGTTGCTAAGATGCGAAGTTCTGACGCAATAGCCCGAAATTTTGAGTTGGCTCAACCTTGTCCTCTGGCCTTCTCCCCTTTTTATCGTTGAGAAGGCCCTTGGAATGAGGTTGGAGTAGGCTATGAGCCCTCTGCCAAACGCATGACTCGACCAACGATGAAACTTTTCCAACGTTTCGGTCAACAGATCGGAAATTTAAATTGATATATGTTTCCCGTCATTGTTGTTTTTCAAAATAAAACAGTGGACCCCTGCAAGAATGTTGCTAGGGCGTGGCACGCTTTTGACGTCATCGCCATTGTATGACACTGTTTTGACGTCACAAACGCCTTTTGAGGTCTCCAGCATTGTTTCATGACGTCAATGGTTACTAGGGGTGGTTCTGGTATCTAGCTATTAATTATTTAGTAAAACCTTGACAATATCTTCTGCTTTCCATTTTCATTCAAAAACGAGATGAGAGAAACTGTGTAAAAGGAATGAAAACTGTGGCGTTCCAACGGCACTCAACCCTGAAGATGCTCTAGAAAGATGCCTGTTTGAACTCTTCGAATTCTCAATTCTGAACTCACCCCTCTCGCCTTAGTATGTGTTTTGTCCGCGCGCATGATTTCACGTGATTTCATTTTAGCCAATCGTGGCCCAGAACGTGCTCGCCTCAGTCATTATTTTTGTTTTTGGTTTTCTTTTGGAAGGAAGAAAGTAAAATAATAAAATACCTAGGAATTGAACCATGGACATTGCCTCAGTCATCACGTTTTTCTAGCTACGGAAGTGTCGTACGTTTAAACCTTGTTGTCTTGATTTTTCAGATTTTCAACTTTGTTGCAACTTTTTTTTTGACCAACGTTGCCGCTGTTCTTGGAGTTTTGAGTCTAGCTTCTTCGCCGTTTCTAGCCATTGTAACTTGCCGTTCATTTTAAGTTTCGGATTGGGTGGTTGGTTCATTGAATAGTTCGTTTGTCTCAGAGTCTGAGCTAACCTGCGCGCAGGCTCACCTTCGAGTCACACGCGCGGGTGGCGAAGAGCGGAAAGTTCCGGCAGGGTGGAGTCTGGTGACGAGGCGCCAACAAAATGAGCCTGCCTCCTGTTGATCTCCCTACAAGTTGCTGAACATAATTCATACAATGCCTACGTCACAACAGAGGAGAAAGGGTCACAGAGTTAACCTATATGAGCCTTTTTCCCTTTCTCTCAAGTTGTTTGACATGGTACCGAGTCTTTCCGCGGATAATGTTGCCACGCGCGTCTTCGGCGTGGATGTTTTCGTGGAGGATAACAGAGAGGGTAAAGCCGCTTGGGTTCTCCATGCCGTGTCACAGGATTGGCTATTTCTACACCCTCCTGAGATTTCCGGAGCCAGTAGTAACCTAAGAATAACTTGAGAGGGATTACCATGAAGATAAAGGGGGGGAGTAACTCCCTCACCTTCCTCCTCTCTTGTAGGTCCAAATAAACACATCCCGACTCTTGTGCAAAGCTTTATGGTTGCATTGAACCGATTTGCTACACGATACGAACGCGGAGCTGACTATTGCAAAATGTTCCACTATTGAAAAATTCAGTTCATAGTTTGCATATCGTTAAAAGTTTAACCCACATCGTTCAGATTCATCTTTGGTAATTTCATCTCAATCTTCTATAATAATAGCCGTCATTGTTCACTGATCCTTTTCCGTTTAGTGCCAACACTTCGGCATTTTTCCTTTTTAGCAAACTCAATCTATTACCTTTAATTTTATTTCTTCTCTTGTTATTAAGTGTTAAATACTTCTTCAAAGAGGAGGCAAGGTGATCGGTTTTTCACTGACTGTATTCAACGGTCTTTGATTCGATGTAAAAAGTGGCCTGAACCCATTAATTTGCGGGTTACTTACATTTTTCTGTCACTCTTAGCCGGAAAAAAATTAACTGATTTCTTTGCTCGTTTTGTTTGTTATTTTTTTTTGGCGGGGGGAGGGGCATCCTAAATGAAACTTTTTGGAAGTAAAAACAACGACGACGATGGATTATTTTAAGTGCCCTTACTTCATCGAATAAGTCTTAGGGCTCCCAAGTTTTCTTTCACCCAATTTCATGAGAATCCTGACTATACTGCGCGCTACTAAAAAATACGTTATGCCTAACCAGCTAAAAGATAGATGCATAATGTTCCGGCCAAACGATCGCAACATTTCAACGCAACATATCGTAACATTGTTGGGCGCACCAAGTTGCACGCGTATGGCCGCCCTGTTGCGACGTGTTGTGACAAGTTGGCTGTTGTTGACTCAAATTTTGAAATGGTCAAATGTCAGCCAACAACACCCAACATGCTGCAACAGGGTGGCCAAACGCGCGCAACATGTTGCACCCAACAACTGATGTTGCGTTGACATGTTGCGATCGTTTGGCCGGGGCCTGAAAGCTTTTCAAATGCAACGAAAGATTTCTTTTCTTGCAAATGCCAACCTCAGAGGCAATATTTTTAGACCTCTCTTTGTTAAAAAGGTTACCACCCCACAATTTATTAGTTAGCTATTGTGAGGCATTGTGGGTTGTATGTGTGTTTATATACTCTTAGACAAAATATTTCCCTACTACACTTTACATAAACACATATTCAAACCACAATCCTCCATTTTGCTCTGACGAAGGGCTAACACTCGAAACATCAGTCGCACCGTCAAACTCTCTGGCGATCAATAGGCCATTTCCGAGTTACCTTGTGCCTCTGTTTCAAAACGAGTCTTCCTTCATAAGTTTGATTTGAAAGAAAATGAACCTGTAGGTGTCACACATTTTCATATAAAAGGTTTCGGACAAAGACTCGTTTTGAGATAACCTGCGATCAGGCATTCTTTTTTCGCTAAAAAAAAAGAAAAACAAAAAAGAACGCCTGATCGGAGGTTAGGTTTGAGACAAAGGTAAAAGGCAACTTGGAAATGTTGGTACACAGCTGAATGCTTTCCTGGCGCAGCCCAGCAATTTCCTAGTTACAAACTAAAACTTTTCTTCGCAAATTAATAGGATCAAGCCACCTTCAGTACAGCGCACCACATCTGCATGATCCTCCATCGTCGCACCATTTTACTGCTCATGTTCAACTTTAACGTTAACTCGATGCCAAGCGTTTGAAAGAACCCCGCGCAAGTTCCAGATGGGCGCAACACCTTCAGGCTGTGAGTTGTAAGACGAATCCACTGCTTTGACACAGATCTGCAGGGCTTCCTTCCCTTCTGGCAGGGGAAGGGTAGCGTGCCAAAGTTTCCAAGCCCATGCACGTTCTAGCTTGTCCTCTCCTTCCAGTTTAGCGACGTGCCACGTTTTGCCGTCATCCAGGGACACGTCCACTCGGACGATGCCTCTCCCCCCTCCACTCCAAGCGTAACCTTTCAGTGAGATCTCCCCCTCGTCTGCGGAGATCACCGCGCCTTCTGGTGGATCACAGATGGCTGATGTGACCGGCAGCTCTTGAATGGCAGGAGCTGACTTGAAGTCGACCGTGTCCCAATCGACTGACGGGGAGAACCCTTTGTAGTCATTCTGTTGCCAGTGACTGAGGCTCTCCTCTTTACTCGATATAATCTTCTTCAGCCACTTCACATTGCGTGCACCAACTACCCCTGGGGCTACAAGTCGCACAGGAAAGCCGTGATCCCTGGGAATCGGAACACCGTTCATTTCGTAAGCCACAAGAACGTCCTTTTCAGAAGAAAGCGCACTGTTTACAGGTATCGAAGCTCCGTACGTGGAGCCCGTGATATCATGATCCGCCCCTTCAAACTGAATGTGTTGTGCGGCAGTTTTTCCAACAGAGGAGTCATCGAGTCCAGCATACCTAATATAAAAAAATCAGACAAAAGTACCATTAAAAGTATACTATTACTTTCCCGAGACTTGTCATGTTCTCGCGAGGCGAGTGTCCTGTCTCGAGAGATTGTTGCCTCCTGCATTGAGATACAAGTCTTGTTTCTCGCAAGACGCATCATGTTTCTCTCGATAGAAGTCTCATTTTTCTCGAGTCGTGTTACGTTCCTTTCACAAGAGTCACAACTCTCACGAGACCTCCCAGGTTTCTCACGACTCGAGTCTTGTTTCTCTCAACGCAAGCCTTGTTTTTCGCTTAGCGGTCACGTTTCTCTCAAGGCGAGTCACGTTCCTCTCCATACAAGTCTCATTTTTGGGAACACATTTCACGTTGTCGCAAGACGCGTCTCGTCTCTCTCGATACACGACACGAGTCTCGTTTCTCGCAAGACTCGTCTCGTCTCTCTCGATACACGACACCAGTCTCGTTTCTCGCAAGACGCGTCCGTCTCTCTCGATACACGAAACGAGTCTCATTTCAACACACAAATTACCTTAGTACATCTTTCAAAAGAACTCCCGTCCACTCTGCAGTGCTAATGGCGGCTGCTCCCCAGTTAAGACCTTTGACCATCTTGATTTGGTTCATTTCACTTCTTCGGTTACCTGCACATTGCATAGTTGCCGTGACTGAGTGCTTTGGAAACTTGGTCTTCAGGTCCTGAAGCAACAATAGCAAAACAAGTTTCATCTCGCAGTGGCTAGTGGAATAGTAACTGGAGACAAAACTAAAGACGGAATGCTATGTTGCCCCCAGTATCTATCCCACAAGCAATTTCTCACAGATTTCTTCTCCTCTCTAAAGTGGCAAATGGCTGCACCCTTATCAGTTGTTTAGGAACTTTATGAATAGGTTCGCAATGTGTACAAAGGGCTACAATTTCATAGACTTCTGCATGCATTGAGTGCTTCTGAAGCTAGCCAGGTACTGATAAACTAGTGGTATATGGAATTCACCGCCCTAGTAATTTATTATTAAACCAATGGTTTTTAATGAAGCAGTGGCAGAAACAATAATGTAAAAGGTAATTACACATTTTTAATTGAAATTGAAGACCCATCTTTTCAAACAAGCTTATAATTTTTATTATTTATTGTTATTGGGACTATTAGTTTTAATCTATGTATATATTTTATTAAAGTTTAATTAACCTTTATAATCAGCAAATACAGTATTCATTTCATTTAGTTTCAATTTCTGTATAAGAAGCATTGAATATTCAAGATTTTATCTTTGTGAAGCATATAGGACAGCATTGTACAGTGTATATGCATTACATAAAAGTTTATCGATTACTATTAATGCGGGCAGTGGTTGTCTGCATAGTAGGCACTTGTTTGAGTAGTGCGCAAGAGTAACAAGATACATTCTGGTGGAAAAACACATGCTTCAATTCATGCATACATGAGTGCTCCCTACACAGGCAAGTTCAGAGGACTCTGGCCAGCACGTGCTACTAAGTTGCACAATTTCTATTCGTTAAAAACTTTCCATTGGACCTTCCACTCTCAATCAAAGTTATGCATGTTTATTGGAAGTGTGACACGGGCGTTTTTAAATTTCCAACCAAAAAATAAATTACCTCAAGAGAGAGTGTAACAGTGTTAATTCCTTCGCCAGTTATTTCCAACTCATACTTGTTTTCATCAATATCGGGAACAGGTAGATGGTTACGAATAAAGAAGATCTCGTTAGGAGTAACCAGATTGTCTGACAAGAGCTGCATGGGTGGTTCAGCATTGAATGGCTTCTTGGTATTGACCTTCAGTGCTGGGTGACGTGCTGGGTCATTAGCAAATGGATCCTAAAACATCATATGGTGTTAATTATGATGTACAATTCAATTGTCTGGTTCACAGAGCAACCAATGACAATAAATCAATGGATGTATGAATGCTGATTAACTGGATTTGAGGCATTTAAGGACATTCATGTGAAAATTTTCCAGTCGATAGATTTTTAAAAATTTTTACTGCAGTCAGATAATGAATTACTTGTGTCAGAAATGCAAAAAAATTGGGAGTTACTGACTTCGTTTCGGAGATAAAGCACGTGGAAAGCTATTCTGATTTTGAAAAATTGGCACAGGTAATTCAGCATGATCTACAGGGGTTTATAGTTACAAATATCGAAGGTGAGTCAACGGAGGCAAACAATCTTAGTCATATTTTGT
Organism: Orbicella faveolata; assembly: GCF_042242905.1. NCBI lineage: Eukaryota > Metazoa > Cnidaria > Anthozoa > Scleractinia > Merulinidae > Orbicella > Orbicella faveolata. The sequence goes on from NW_028301541.1 coordinate 7,790,259, forward strand.
AGAAGTGGATCTGTTGCATAAATAATTCCAAATTTTGCCAATGTTTTCACAAAACTTAACCCTTCAAAAGGCATTTGAAACCGCCACACAGATAAATGAAGAGCTAAAAATAATGGAATTTCATGGTGCATTTGGCAAAAAATTCAAACTTCTAATTGATAGATTTTCTTCAATTTTTTCACAAAACGTAGAAAATCGATAGAGAAAATGATCCATCAAAAGAACAGTAGGGGTCACTGAACATCCAAGATCATTAAATCCAGCAAAGTTATTTAATGGCCATCTGCCCTATCATTGCTCATTTTAAACCAGCATAATACTAAAGTTTATTTGTATCATGTGGCACTAAGTTTTTGCGGGAGTTTATTTTTGCGAACTGACGATTTCTTTTTTTTTGAGGGACTTAATTTTTGCGATTTTAAAAGTCTGGTTTAGTCTTGCTGGGTATTAATTTTTGCTATTTTCAGGAAGTTGCATTTAATTGAAATTACAACATGTTTGCATTTTTTAATAATTTAAAAATGCAAAAATGTTGTAATTTATTAAACTGCACGTGAAACAACATATAGAGAATGATGTAAAACCCAGGAATCCAGTAATCAATGTCACATGCTTTTGTGTGGTTGATGGCAGCAACAAGATTCTACTTGTGATGCTGGTATGTATAATTTGGCTAGTGGAGTAAATTTTTGTGCAGAAAATTTTTGAGGGAATTTTTTTTTGCAGGAGCTTTTTTTGCAGATCGTGAAACCCCCCCCCCAAAAAAAAAATTGCAAAAATTTAGTGCCACAGTCGGCATGTAAATTTACATTTTAATATTAAGATCTATGATGTCAAGCATCAAAGTCGTACAGCTACACTCCCTCCACATGCATTGTATCTCTACAATGTAAGTAAAAAATTCCTACTTGGAAAATTCCAGATTAGATATGGTACCTTGATATCAGCAGCGTGATGAGAACTGTCATCTTTGGCCAAGGAACCAATGCGAAATTCTTCCAACCAGTCCCGGACATGCTGAGTATTGTGCACTGCATAAAGAGCCCAAAATGGTTCCAACGCTCCTCCAGCTGCCAATATAACCTTCTGTGAGCCACCAGGATGGTGTGCAATAAAATCTGTAATGTCATACACATTGCCTTGGTATGTGACCCAGATGCCTTTCTCTGCTGTGTTGTGCTGGGAAACTTCTTCCATAGTGTAAACTGGACCTTTACCTTGTGGTGTTTCATCCTCATTTGAAGTACTTGCTTCTTTAGCCTGTGAGAGCTGTTAAAATACACACAGTCTGACAGTTATAAGAAAACACAAACCTTTCACCATGCCGAGGAGTACCCCATGCTTATACTGGAAGATGGTTATAGTTACTTGCATAATGTCCCCAGTGGAGCCAAGTTAACTTAATCCAATGGAAAAGTGGCATAGTGTGTCTCATATCTTAATTTTTCAAATTATTGTTACATAATTGAGAATCTTTCTATACTTTTAATTCTTGACATGTCATCTTTTTTATTCTGTAAATATTTATATGAGGGCCACTGGTTTTCCAGATTACTGTTATGTACTACCCTCAATAAATAGAGCTGATTATTATTATTATTTATTATTAATTATCATCATTATCATTATCATTATCATTATTGTGTCCCTTCATGGACGGGGCTTTGCTCAGGGCTTAAGGGGTGTTGTAAGCAGCAATTTCCCACCCTTACTTTATTGATTATGTCTTAAGTACCTATGTTGTTCAATCTACTTTGTCAATAGAGCAGTTAACTATCGATAAACATAGAAAGGGAAAGAGAGGGATTATATTTGCTGCTAGTAAATTAACTTCCAGCTCTCAGAGAAAAGGCTGCCTGAAAAGGTTCATTAGGCAAATGTAAGCCTAATTGAAAAGAGCCAAATATGAGAGTAACCTGTGACACATGTGGGACAGTAGTGATGGTCTCTTGCTCAAAATCAGTCATTGCCTAGCAATATAACCTCTATATTTTATTTTCTATATCTATTTATTTTTTATATCTATAATATCAATTAATTTAAAAGGCATGATTCATAGAATATGGTTCACCACAACGATGCAAAGTCAACTCTCTTTAGAGTCCATAGATTCAATTTCTTTCTTTGTAATGACAACCAATGAGCTTACCATAATGATTTTTTAAAGAGCTTTACCCTAATGAGAAAAGGAGGCACTTTTTGGAATGATGACACTTAATCAAATCACGCTTACCATAATGGTTTGATTTAGTGCCCTCATTCCACAAAGCGCCCCTTTCTAAAAAGCATCCCCATGGCAAGAGTGGAATTCAGGGCATTTACATAGAATCAACCGATTAGAAGAATGAATTATGAAGCCTGCTTTCTTATCTGAGCATAATATTAAACATAATATGGGTATCAGAACCTCCACTGTTACAGTTCTTGAGTTAAAGTTTCTGTTACTTTGCATTAAATTACTGCATCACATTCAGATGTATCAATCAATCAATCAATCAATCAATCAATCAAACTTTATCTAAAGAGGGTGACAATAGTTAAAAAACTAATGAACTTGTGGCCCTCTATAAACATTGTTACAATTTAAATAACACCTATTTCAATCAGTAACCTAATTAAGAATTTATTTAAAACCTTTTTCAATATCACAAAGTACAACAGATTTAGATCTACAAGTCAAAGGTAAAACATATTGCTCATATCGTGCAAACTGAAAATAAATTATCCAAGAAAGGAGTAAAAATCTTACCCCTAAGACTTAATTTAAAATGTTTATACACAAAGCATTCTTCAAAGTATATATAGATTGAGAAGTGCATAGCTTAAGGGAGAGGTGATTCCAACATCTTGAAGTTGTTGCAGAAAACATGCGACCTCCCTCTTTCTCTCTAATGTATCTCCTTGGTAAAATGGTTAAATTAGCACCTCGTGTATTTCTGCTATGCTGGCTGTTGTGGTTATATATATTGCGGTTCAGTTCTACCCTTTGTGCAATCTAGTATCCTTTGTTTTATACACATAACCTTATATTCCATTCACCAGAACAAAGGCAAATACCAAATTGTACCAAGCTTAAAATATAACCACAACATATACAGTCAAACTCTTATTTAGCAGCCACCTATTAAACAGCCACCCCTATTAGGCCACCAGTAATCAATGTCCTGATGTTTTCTTGTTTTTACCTCCATTAAGCCTCCCGCTCCCTTTAAGCTGCCACTATCCATTTCCCCAAGGGTGGCCATTTAATAGGGTTCAAACTGAAATAAGAGCCCCATTCCTAATAAATGCCCCCTCTCCAATAAGTGCACTCCCTCGAGGCACCAAACTTAAATTAGCACCTCAGGGACTAAACTGAATCTTTATGGTATATCGTTTTTATAAGAAAATTGATTAAAGTAAGGCACAGGTAAGTTTGCACTTATTTTACACAACCATTTACATACCTATTTACAAATAGTCTCCTTCGTGGCCTTTATTAGGGTCGTCATGCAATGCTTCTCCCCCAAGAAGCGTTGTGAAGGAGAAGTGTTGCGTGACAACCCTAGTAACAGTTGCGAAGGAGAAAGCTTGATAAGTTAATACTTATTGTTAGTACCTTTTGTTTGTTCAAAATAAGACCAAGACCAGTCATGGTGCCTACTAAAGCCCCAATGATTGTATAGTGAGACGATTTTGTCACGTAAGCTGAATGGGAACTGATTTTTCTTACTGGTTGTGCCAAATTCATTCTCATCAAATGCCTGCGAATAACAATGATTGAACTACATGTATATTAACACATCTAGTTTTATTCCTAAATGACAGACAAAACTCTACTTTTTAAAGCAACACTCAAGGAAGTTCAGGAAAACTTAGCTATGGAGAGAAGGGATGCAAATCACCCAACAATAATGAAACTCTTACAATGAGAAATTCATTTTTAAATTCAGTTTTAACTGGAGCACTCAGTTGTTGCAAATTATTCCAGGACTACCAGTCAGACAGCAACAATATAAATACAAAGTAAAAACAAAGGACTGCATTTTAATATTTTTAATGAGTATATCTATAAAATGAGATAGAGAATTTACAACCCTCTGATTCCATGTTTTTACCAATTGCATTTGCAAATAGCATGGCTTGTAATGCATAGGCAGTATAGCCTCATGGCTAGTGTACTAGACTCTGGATCGAATGGTCTGGGTTCAAGTCCTGGCTGGCTGGGGCTATCACGTTGGGTCCTTCAGAGAAAGACACTACTCTCACATTGCCTCTCTCCACCCAGGTATTTACCGCTTGGGTGTAACCCTGCGATGGACCAGCATCCCACCCAGGGGGGAGTAGAAAAACCCTTAGCTCCATCATCATGCTACAGAAACCAGGATAAACACCAGCTGTATAGGCCATAGGCCTGATGTATACTTCACCCATGGCTTGTAATGCTATATATATTTGAATCTCATCATTTGATAAGGCAATTAAAAAATCCATGTCTGTGTTAAGTTGTATAAATGACTGAAGGAAACACTTTACCTGGATCCTCTAGGACACAAAACTTGTCCTAACTGACCACACAAGATTGACCTCCGAAGCAGCAATGCCATGGCAACACAAAATCTTCCAGGAACTAGGGTATAGCAAAAGATAGAGAAAAATGTACTTACATCCCTTAGCAATTACAGAGCCCCATTAAATACCAGTGACACTGTCTCTTTTCCAGTTGTTGTCAAGCACAGTGGAATCATGAGTTTTTTGAGCCTCAAACGGAAACAAAAATCATTCCACTGAGAGAAGGGAAACAACATTTGGTTCAAGTTATCAGGGGGTTAAAAAATCAGGGGTTCAATAATAATAATAATAATAATAATAATAATTAACAATGATTTAGTAATACAAAGACAAGTAAAAACAAACGATATAATCTCCTGACGTTTCGGCGACCTCATGACACCATTATCAAGGGTACAAATGAGAATTAAATTAACAAATGCGAGTTCAAGAGTTATAACTAATTTACATAGCGGAGGTGGCTACACGGAGGTGCAATGATAATAATAAGAAGAAGAACAAGAACAAGAACAAGAACAAGAAGAACAAGAAGAATAAGAACAAGAAGAACAAGAACAAGAAGAAGAAGAAGGAGAAGATGAAGAAGAATATTTACAGAGGATATCAACAAGCTAACACTAAGTTAATTAGGACAGTCCTCTATCTACATTACTCACTAGGCAAAATTATAAACTGAAGCTTAAGAATAGAAATCGGAATTGCACATGAGTCATCACAGATCATTAGAAAATTTGATTGAAGTTAGAGAGGTTGAATTACTGTTAGTTAATCAAGCTTCTTCATATACATCCATACATTCACCACAATTTTAGATGTGAGCTTATTTGCTCTCCAATCTGCAAAATTAGTCCCCGATCACCGCCATACCCATAATGCTTCACTCGCGGTTGTTACCCACTGGCCACCCCATGCGCTTTATAGAAAAGAACAATTAATGTGAAAAATAGAAAAAACCACTAACAATAAATAAACAAATAAGTTTAATCAAAAGCTCGTCATTGAGCTTAAGCTTAATTTTATTTGGAAACACACTTGTGATTATAAACAAATGTACTTGAAATTTAAACATTTGGTCGCCGACAGACGCCGAGTGGAACTTGCAAATTAACGGCTGGGATTTATTTATATATTTATATATTATAATTCACAAGGATTTCCCATCACTGTGAATCTTAACAACCTTTTCCTTATTAAATCCTCCTTATACACATATAAGCACAAAAAAACTTTCCCGGTTACTTCTAAGAAACGGCGTAATGATCGGAAACTTGCTAGACAAGACGAGCCTACACTTGCATAAGCCTTGTTTAGAGAACTGCACTTGACCTTCGACAAATTTTACCTTATACTCCCTTTCAAGCAGGATTTATGTTAATAGAAATTACAACTTCACCACTTCCAAACAGAGTAATATTCTACAACACAGAACTTACCTGAAGACAAGAATCAAGTACAACTTTGTTCCTTTGCGAATGTAACGCAAAGTTGTCACGCAACCGGAGACATGAACTATAAACTATCCCACGAGTCCTTGAGAGTTGACAGGAAGTGAGTCGATCGAAATGCCACGTAAGACTTTGCAATACTGGAAGCCGGCTGTCTGTTGTGGTTGGTGAGAGGTCCATATTGTAATGTCGGCATGCTTCCATTAACAAGTAAAGATAGCTTTAAAAGTGACGACTTCAAACCAGGAGTGAAGCTAAAATCGCGTTTCTTCGAATGGATAAAGTATGGAGAGGATCGGAACTTGTTTTTTGGTATCTCGCTTCGTCAAATCCATGACCATGTGTTCATCCATGTTGAATCTCTTACTTGTTTTTATGTAGGGCAATCTTCGCCAACGAGAGCTCAAGGAATCTGTTCTTCTTTCTTCTGCTTAATTTGTCGTTTGCTTTTGTGGAGTTGGCTTATGGAATATGGACAAACAGGTAATTAGAAACACATTTTTCTGACAATAATTACACGTATTGCTTATATTCTGGTGGTATATGTGTACATCTGTGTATATATTTTAATGTGTACTGCTTAGTCAACGATGGATGTCTTTATTTTCTTTCAGTCTTGGTTTGATCTCCGATTCATTTCACATGTTCTTTGATTGTACGGCGCTCCTAGCAGGTCTTATAGCATCAGTTATCTCAAGGTGGGGCAAAAATGAAAGATTTTCTTATGGGTGAGTTAATTAACCGGTATTATTATCAGCATTGAATATGTTATAATCCATCAGATATTTTCGTTCGCACGTGATTGGTTTATTTCACATGACTTAATATACCCCAGCTAAAACTGAGGAATATGCGAGTGTTATAATCCATTGAATATTTTTGCTCCCGCGTGATTGGTCTAAATGCGTCACATGACTGAATATTTCCCAGCTAAAACTGGGGAATATCCAAGATTAGTATCACCCAACTAGTGGACTAATGCAAATCCTGTATTTTGATTGGCTACGCTACCAGGGGACTATTAGTAATAGTCATCGAGTAGCGAAATTGGCGCCATTGAGCGTGATGCTTTCTTTTGTTTTATTCCCAAATAAATATTTCTTCAAATTGCATTTGCTAACTTTATTACCTTTTCTGTCCGACTAGTTGGGTGATACTAAAACAATTAGACCCTTCGCCCTCAAGGGCCACGGGTCAATAGCCCATTGGGCTTCGCCTCATGGGCTATTGACCCGTAGCCCACAAGGGCTATGGGTCTAATTGTTAAATATACCCCAATTTTCGAAACTGCACATGTTGCGAAAAATGTTTGAAGGATAATAAACACAATAGCCTGCATTTGACTTTGAAAATATGCTCGGATATTTGTCCACGGACGTTATCTGTGCCTCAAAGCTCACAGTTTTCCTTGAGCTTCGCTCTTGGAAAACTGTTTGCTTCTCAGAACAGATAATGTCTGTAGACAAATATCCAAGCTTATATTCGTACCAAATGGAGGGTATAATGTTTATTCATTTCCCAGTTGTGCTTTCTGCAATACTCACTATTCAGGACAGAAACAAATTCCTTCTGCGACAGATGTTTATGTAAGAGTTTCCAATAATTTCTATTTGTTGACCAGAAAAAATTGCTTCATACTACCTTTGAGACCCCCCACCCCATCAAAATATCCAATGACTTTCCACATGGGGTGCATAGGGATGTTTCCTGAAGGTGCACAGAGATAATGTCTTAAATATAGCAGTATGTCTACCAAGTACTTGAATTACTATTAAGTTTAAGTCACAAATTCAGTTTGCATTCCATTTCTGAGCAGCTGTTTGTGACAAGTAAAAGTTACTGCCTTGTTCAAGAAGGTACCTCTTCTCCCGCTTCTCTTGGCTGTAATTAATATAGAGGGCTCTCAAAATGGGAGGCAATGTGGTGAAAAAGTGTTGACTTCTCGTACAGTGGAACCTCGATATATTAAATGGCCAAGGGACTGGCAAAATATATTCACTATAATGAGGTTTTGTTATATTGGGGTTCCTTTTGGCATATTTTACTATTACTAATGAGCAAAGAATACCGTTTGTTATACCAAGGACTTTGTTAAATAGAGGTTCATTAAATTGAAGTTCCACTGTACTTTTAATGTACGTCTCATCTTTATAAACAGGTATGGCAGAGCTGAAGTGCTGGCTGGTTTTGTGAATGGACTGTTTTTAGTGTTTATAGCATTCTTCATTCTATCTGAAGCAGTAGAGGTACAAATAAAATTAAATTGTCTATTATAGACCCTATTCATAAACAGCTGCCAACTAAATATTCTTTTGTATGCATTCAAATTAGCCTCACTAGACTCGTTTGGGAGTAAAAATTCTTTTGAATTATCAACTCAAAAACAAGGTTAGTCAAGCTAATTTTAAAGTTTACAAAAGATTTTATAATTAGCAGCCATTTATGAATAGCGTCTATATCATAATGTAGATCCATTTATTAAATTCATCCTGGTACGGCTACATGTACACGTAAACCTTGTAAACAAATTCAGTTTTTGCTATCCACCATCATGACAAGAACATTTCTTGTAACATCTATGTCTCCATAAAAGAGCAAGGCCTTTTTTACATGTTTATAAAACACATTGTGGAGGTGTGGTGGCATTATGGTTAGTGTGCTTGACTCCACATTGAGCAGTCCGGGTTCAAGCCCTGGCCGGGAACATTGTGTTGTGTTCTTAGGTGAGACACTTTACACTTACTAAGCCTCTCCTCACCCAGGTGTACAAATGGGTACTGGCGAATTTAATGCTGGGGGCAGCCCTGCCATGGACTAGCATCCCAACCAGGGGGAGTAATAAATAATAATCCTAGTTGCTTCATGCCACAGAAACCGGGATAAACTCCAGCCTGATAGGCCACTTGGTTCGTATGCAGACTTAAACCTACCTTGTAAAACACATAATAATTCTTTACTTTTATTTTGTTTTCACAGCGAGCTCTTCATCCCCCAGAAGTGAAACATGAAAGACTCTTTATTGTATCTGTTCTAGGATTTTTTGTCAATCTCATTGGTATCTTTGTTTTCCATCATGGAAGTGCGGCAGGTAAACATGTAGTCATTGACTCAGTCCTGGTCATCTCCTGTGAGAAAATATTTGCTAGTGAAAGGGAGACAGCTAGGGATGAATCAGATGTAGTCCTATTTAATCCTTATAATTAAACTAAGAGTGAAAATAATTTTAATACAAGTTAGTGTGGTGTGGTTTACTGTTTTAGTGCATTAAATGGCTAGTGCTTTGGATTCAGCAATGGAAAAAAATGTGGCCAAAGAGAAGACACACCTTAGCTTCTGTTTAGTAAAGGGGGTCTGGAGTGTGGACCCTATCTTGACCCCATCTTCCTTGAACATGGGAAGGGTCAAGAACTTTCCCAGTGGTCTGGGCCTTTTATTTCTCAACAAATTTAGGGAAGTTTGCATCACTTTGGGACACACATGGACAGTTTAAATTTCCTTTTACTTTTTCACTGTTAGTTTGTTTGCAAGCTTTCTTGTTGCTGTAGCTACCAGAGGTCTTCAAGTAATGTTTTTGGATTTTACAGTCTTGTTTAATGATGCTGTAACAATTTCAGAGCCAGTCAATAGAATAGATTCTTTTCAGATCAGTAGAGTTACTGGATTTCAAGAGACATATTGCTATTATTGATTGACAGGGCATGGACACTCACACGGTGGTCATGGTCATGGACACAGCCACGGACACTCCCATGGCCATTCTCATGGACATACACACATGAATGGTGGACATAACCATTCTCATGGTTCAGGTGTGTGTCTGTTTAACATAAATTATTGCAAATGAATTGCAACAACAATTTTGCGAGACACAATGGCATCATGGGTTGACTGACTGAAGCTAGCAGTGCGGCTTCCAGTGTTGACCAGGGTCACCATGTTGTGTTCTTGAACAAAACACTTACTTCAATTGTAGTCTGATTGTACCTCTAATTAATTACTCTAATTGTACCTCTCTCCTCCCCAGAGTTTTAATACTCATGGTTACTAGCAAACCATTAGGACAGCCCAACAAAATGCTTAGGTGTGTAACCTGTGATGGACTACCATCCCACCCAGGGAAAGTAATAATTTGTTCCAGAAAATATCCATGCCTCTCCTATTTATATTTAACAATTACTCCATGAGTGTGCATTGGATATAAGACAGCATATAGCCAATGAGGTATGTAACACCGAGTTGGCTATAACCATCCTATATCTGACAAGTGCGGGTAGAATAATAATAGTTTTGTTAAAAATGCCCTCAATATATATAAAACTAATTACTATATTTGCAGAGCATGGTACAATGGCTCATGTGCCATGATGGCTAAGCCAATGAAAACTCCAATTGCATTATTCAGTGATCCAGTTTTTTAATAAATAATTTATTTGCTCTTGTATTATTACAGGGTGTTCAGCCAAGGAAGGAAAATTAGAAGTCTCCACAAGTAAAATCATGGAAGGTAACTTCTTAACCAATAAATTTGATAATTTACAAGTACATATATAACCTATTTTCTGCTTTTTCAAGAAATTATTTTCAGGTTGCAGTTAAGTTAAAAATAGACTATACATACATGTCTTAGACACGTACAAACAGCAGGGCATTAAAGAATTTCTCAAAGCTGTTTTTGCATTATTATTTCTAGCCAACAAAATCATTTTGACTCTATAGAAAACAGAACATAATTTTGCTATATATCAGTCACAATAATTTTCCCGTATGACCTTTTCTATATTTCAACCCATGAAACCCTTGTGATTTTCTATGCCAGCCCAGAAAAGACACCTTTTTCGGTTAGAGCTTCTCCATTGCCATATCTAGTCATTATAAGCAGATGTACCACTCAAGGAGATAGCAGAGTTTTATATGTAGTGTGTTTTCACGTGACATAATACCAGCCATATTGGGATCCCAAAATAATGAAACAGTGGCCATGCTGGAGTTGGAAACCAATCCTGTGGGAGTTGAACTCTTTTCTTATGTAAAAACTGTCTTTTGCACCATTAATTTTGCATGGGTGCTGGCCATGTGATAGGGTCAGTCTCCAACCGTGGGTGTTTTGGTGTGCCCGCGATAAGGTGGAGAGGATCGCGGGTGTGCCAAAACATCCATGGTTGAAGACTGAGCCTATCCATGTGAGTGAAAATGCTCTATTTGTTTCTGATCTATTGAACATTATTATTTCTTTACATGCAGGAGTTTTTCTTCATGTACTGGCAGACACATTAGGAAGTGTAGGAGTAATAATATCTGCAATACTTATACACCAATTTGGTAAGGTTTCTTTTAATGACTTAGACCTTAGCATTAAGATGTGTGCAATACAATTACTACCTATGTATTGTTTGTTATGTGTACAGTGGAAATTATGCCAATTTCTCAAATCCTCGATTTTTCAAACCTCTCAGTAACTAGAACCCTTCAGTCGAGCACTGAATTTTACCCCTGATTTTTCAAACTACCTGATTTTTCTCACCAACTTTGTTTGAAAAATCTGGATACGGCTGTGATTTGAAGAAGGGGAAAATTAAGTACCAAGTGTGATTTGTTTTGTTTTGTTTTGTTTTGTCAACAGGCTGGATGTTAGCTGATCCTGTCTGTTCAATATTTATTTCTATTCTTATTTTCTTCAGGTGAGATGCTTATACTATAACTAGTAAGAGTGGTTCCCTGTGCAAGGGTTACCAAGGAATATTGTGTTTACGAATTACGTCTTTCTTTTTGTCATTCTCTCTTCCTCCCAGTGAAATAGCCTGATTGTAAATGAGTTAAACTTCAAATCCAGTAATCTCCTACACAGCCGTTAATGGGCTCGTTGTGCAACATCCCTCCCCCAGCATTGCGTGACAATCAAAATAATGGCTGTGTAAGGGACTACAGATCCAGCAGTAGCTTATTCTTTCTTCTAATAAACACTCCACATTGACTGCCATTTTTTAAATTAGCATTTGTATTCTAATAAGTGCCCTCTTCCAATAAGCTCCCCTATGGAGAAAGTGACATTAAAGTCAATAGAATAGACTGATTGGACAAATGAATTATGAAGTTTGCTTTCTCTTGTCTGAACCTAATATTGAACGTTATGACCATCACAGCCCTAATGGTTACACTGTTACACTATTCTTGAGTTAAAAAGCCTGTTGTTTTCATTTAGTATTACATCACACTCAGATGTACATGTTCGAAAAGAAAGGAGCACCCTATCCCTGACAAGCGCCCCTTCTCCAATAAACGCCCTTCCCTTAAGTTACCAAAAATAAATTAGCACCTCTGGTGCTAAGTGGAATGATTGCAGTAGTCAGTTGATAGCCTGATGTATAAAATATGGTATGCTGTATGTTTTGTTTTCTAATATGTATATCTTTTTTATTGGATAAGAAAAACCTGACATGATGTTAGTTTGTCAAGTATTTGATTGCCTAGGTCTTGGTTTGATAACTTATCTTGTGGTTTTCTTGTGTGTTGGCAGTGTAATCCCACTTTTGAAAGATTCTGTTGGAACACTAATGCAGAGAATTCCAGTTGGCTTGGAAAAGAATGTGCATATTGCTTATCAAAGGGTAAGTTCATCTGTTCACATGAACCTTTTCAGCTTCGTTTTTAAGGGAAGACTACATAAAGAATGGCAAATTGTAAATCTGACACCCTGAAATGATGACACCGGTATTTTTTTTTTTCTACAAGTCCAAGATGTGTCGCCATTTTGAAATGTGAGATTGCAATCTATACATGTAGTGGAACCCTGCCTTACAGGCACCCCATTCATTCAGCCACCTCATTATTATTATAACAGCCACTTTATTCTGGCCCAAACAAAAGCTCAGTCCGTCATTTTGGTATTTAAAGAACCCCAGCCTTAAGTAAGACGTCACTTTTAATACAGGCAGATTTTTGTGGCCCAGTGGTGACTAGATTAACAGGGTTCTACTGTAGTCACTAATTTTCTCTCTGGGCAGTTACCAAAAGAAATTCCTGTGCAGAAAAAGTGGAGAAGAAAAAATATAGTCTTGAAACCCACAAAATAAAAAGTTGTTGCCCACAGTTAAGATGAAAAAAATATTCCTCACTCTCTCTCCCCCACCTTCCAAATGATATAGTGCAGCTTCTCTTAGTTTTTTTTTATGTTTTAGTTGATTCCCATTTAGGACAACTAGAATGTTAAAGTAACTAGGGCTGAATAGTGATTTTCTTTTATTTTATACCACAGGTGAATCAAATGGATGATGTGTTTAGCATTCAGGATCCTCATTTCTGGGCACTCAGCAGGTTTGTATATCTTGTTAGATATTTTTAGTGTGCTTGTGCTATCGCTGTATATTTTTATGGAGTTTGAAGTATTTTGGTGAGCCCATATTTTAGTACACACCTTGTAGGTCTAGCAGCATTCTGTCATGAATGCTGTTCTCTTATTGGCTACGCTGGTCACTATCTATTCTGTTTTGGATAATGAGTACCTAGGCAGTGGCATCCGCTTCTTTAAGCTTTTGAGGTGTCTGTGAAGAGGATCAAGATAAAGTTTTGAATGACTAGTAGATTTATACTAAAACAGAAGATTATTCGCTCTCGATTTCTATGTGTGATACTTCACGAGTACGCAATAGAAATCTCGGACTCATAATCTAAATGCTAAGTAAACCAACACTTCTTTGTCTAACATATCCACCCCCCCCCCCCCCCTTCCCTGTCATATTTTATCCTCTGTTGTTCTTAGTAACGTATGGATTGGAACGCTGCGTCTGTTGGTTGCACCAACCGCTGACACACATAAGATTCTCAGCCAGACTCATCACATCTTTATGGAGGTAAGAAGACACATTATGATCGTTACATGTAGCACGGAGCACGAATATCAATGAGAATGGGTTTCCTCTTATTTCCAAACACGTCGAATCGAAAATCGTCAAAAAAATTCCTCTGCACGTGGTATTATCAACTCTCTTCTCTGTGTTTGGAATTGTGATGAGACGCTGTACCTTGTGTTTGATATGTAACTAAAACATACTTGTAATTTCCTCTTTTAATTTTCACTTGTATTCTTTCCACAGATTGGAGTGAAACAGCTGTATGTTCAGATTGAACATTCTTACTGAAGACACCCCAGGACACACCAGCCGTTCAAGATTACAGGAGAAAATTTCCAGTCGGTCCTTTAGCAAAGTCTGGACTTAAGAGATGAGCGGAAAAAAATCAGAGCCCATAAGTCGTTTTAAACTTAGTTTTCGAACATCGAACTTGGTTATTTTTATAACAGATTTTAAAGCTTGTGTAAAGTGGACATTAACCGAGTCGTGAAGCGGTGGAGTTCACTATACCGAGCTTGTTGTTTCTGTTAATTTTAAGGTCGTCGTTTACATCTGTCTCATTGTGACCAGATCTCAGCCACTCATCCTTGTTTATTTTATCAATTTGAAGGTTTCCTTGATCTGTAAACCGAGTATCGTATGATCTGAGGTTTGATAATAAGTTTTCACAACGATCTGAGGTGTGGAGATGCGGAAGCAACATATTTGGCTCTGAACTAAACAATAGTTTGGTATCGTAAACAACTATGTATTGTTAAAGCCCAAAGTAGACCAGAGCATGGGTACTTTCTGAGTGTTCATGTGAACATTTTTATACTATTTTTTCGACATCGTTCACCTAACTTTCCAATCTCCAAAGCTGTTTCAACTGTAGGTACTATCACTAATGGAGGCCTTATGTCCGACTCTCATTTTGAACTGTCTCGTAGAATTTCATTCGCGAAAATATGAATGATTCCTTGTCAACTGAGCGTGACTTTCAGCCATCTTCTCTGGTTGCTTGCGCGGAAGTAAGCGACCAGACAAACCGGATAAATACAGGTAATTGTCAGCCAAGTAGGCGAATTTCTGAAACAGTTAAGAAAATTTATATTTTGTCGAAAAGCCATAATTTAAGAGAGAAGATGAAATATGTTCTATATTCCAAGCAAGAGAACCAAAGCGGGGAGGGGAGGGAGGGAGTAGGCTTGGATGAGAAATGCTTTGGCATTCAAACAAAGAACAATATTGAATTGAATAAAAGTTTAACTCGAGTTACTTTGTAAATAGAATAAATAATGTATTATTTTCTTTCATTTTCCTGTAATAAGTACAATACGCTGTGGCTCAATCAAGTCAGTCTGGAGTCGCTATTGTGGCAACAGCTGGGACAAGAATCTCGATCCCAGGCTCTCTCGCCTTTCCTGGGATCGAGGTTGCTGGGGTAATAAAAACTGTTACAAACGTCAGATCTCTATTTTTATTTTTTTGATACTCGCTCTCTAAAGTGTCATTTCCTTTTATGTGAGGAGAGATTTCCTATGAAAAGACTGTTTTTTCTCATTAGAGTGAATATTTAACAACTAGGAGACGTGCAGATAAGTTACGAGATGGGGTACATCCAATATAATTCAGCGCAGCATAACATATTTTTATATTACAGATCTGAAAGTACGCTTGTTCTGATTGGCTAAAACACACGTTGCCATCCAACTAGCATTAAGCCTAGGAAAAATCGAGGCTTAACATAACGTTTGTTTTCAGAAATTGTAAGTGCAGAAGTAATCCTTAATTTTACAAAAAAACGTGCGAAATGGCAAAGTTAGTATAACAAAGAAGTCATAGGAAATCTTCGGGCAAACTGTGGCATCTTCGGAGGTCCTCGGAAAACGTTCGGAATAATTATGAGCTCAGCGAGCAAACGTTATAAATGTGGTAGACCGTTTTCTAATTTTCTCGCGCAAAGAAATCTCTTATGAACAGCAACTTCTTTCCATAATCAATAAACAACAACCAACAGTTGGCGCGGAAATGTATGCATGAATATTTGCCCACGGACATTTCTTTACCAAGAAGCGAACAGTTTCCTGAATGTGCCGGTCGAGATAGGCAACGATAGATAACAACCTTGAGTAAATGTTGAAAAAAAAAGATTATAAAGGAAAACGCTTGGCAGTTGTAACCGCTTCGCTTGTATTTCGCGCTCTCTATATTTCTCTCCTGTTCACAAATACAAGGCTGTTTGTAGCGGTGTAATACAAGGTTTTTAACCGTCCTCTATGCGACACAAAGAACCCAAAAGATACATGACGAAGTGCCAATACTTAATTGTGGCTCCTTGTTGAATATTAATATACTCAAAAGCTAGTTTTTCATATAAATCGAATACGAATAATTCTTTATACATAGTATATATAGTATATTAAGCATTTTTATTTATGAGTATGAAAACAATACTAAGGAATGTTATGAGTTTGATAGCTCTTAAAATATTTAGAACTGTGAATTAAAACTTGTTATTTACAGAGTGTTTCCGCAACGGCTATATTTTTGTTTCCAAACAATGGGAAAATTTTGTATAGGAAATAACATTTCTCAAAAGAGAGAATTTTCATTGTATGGGAAACCAGCATTAGCCACTTCAGAAACGACAAGAAGCCTGGAACGAGTCTCCTCTCGCAGTCCCTTGTGGGACTTTACTACTGGCCCCAAGGAAAACTGAGTTTTGTTTTCCTGAAATCACGTGCGAGATCACGTTCGAATCAAAAGTTAAAGTTGTTGTTCCTCTAGGGCGGTGGTGAATTTTGACACATGACACGTGACAAAATCTCCTCCAATCGGAAAACGTATCTGAGTTGGGAGGTAAAGCAATACGACTTCTCATGTTTTGTTTTGTCTTCAGTAACGATCCCATAAGCAACTGCAAGATGAGACTCGCCTCAGGTCTTTTCTCGTTTCTAAAGTGGCGAATGGCCGTCGCGGTGTCATATGTTGACGCTCTATTGGATGTAGAATTCTGGTGTGCTCGAGGGGGACTGTGGCTGTGCAGCGGATATGTTGGGCTCCCTGTTACGCCTCCTCTTTCTGCTTGGAATAAGTTCTTCAAAATTGGAACCGGAGTGTGTAGACTGACCATCAAGACTCACATAGGCGTGATCGCTGCCATTGTGAGGCACAAGCGCTCTGGAATCTTTTAGTATTTGTTTCATCTCTTCGTAATGTTTATTCTGCTCTTCCATAATGCTTCGAATCTCCATTTTCACTTCCTGTCGGAGTTCCTCTATTCTCTTCTCTTGTTTTGCGATCAGGACTTCTGTTCTTCTCTGCCATTCCTTCTCTTTAGCCAGCTCTTTTAAAATTTGCTTGTGTTTCGAATCGTCTTTGTCGTTAAGCGTCTGAGCGGCCTTACCTCTGGTTTCATCTCCCAGACTTTTATTAGTATGTCTAAACTCAAGTTCGCCATAAAGGCGCTCTTTCAGATCCCGCCCCAGACTCTTAACAAATTGCGCTCGGTCTTGAGCTTTCTTAACTCGGTCCAGCGCCTCGCGGATGGTTTCTTGCGACTGTCTCAAGCTCTCTTCGTACTGAATTTCTGCCACTTTCCTTATCAGAATATCCGTACTCTCGCGTAATTTTTGCGGAAGCGTCTCTTGTAAATCCGACGCTCCCCAAGTCAAACGATTCTCTGAAGGAGAACTTCTGCCTAAGGTGGGGAGGTGCAAGTTTGCATTGTCTCTGTCAGTTCGAGGAGTGTCGTAATCTGGATTTGCATCGCGCGCCATTTGTACCACATCATGGAGCCTGGATCCAGACGGATCAGCCTCTCTTCCAAGTTGAACTCGCTGCGCCGCCATTTTGAATCTATTGACGGGGCTTGCATCGTCGTCACGTGACAGCTGATCATGTGACAGCTGTAAATTATGCACAATCTGTTGTTGTGATGACAGCGTTTTAGCAGCTTTCCGCCATTGCAATTTTGCGGTGTGATCTTCTGACGCAACATCCTCTTGATCGTCAATCTTGCTCGCTCTTTCAACTGTAAAAATGTAATACATAAGAAAACCTAGCTTTTTTACCAGAGAACCTAGCCAGAAACCTCGCTGTCATGCATTACGTCGTCAGCATGCACAGCAAAATATATTATTGCTGTATGTTCTTGAAGAAAAAAAGTGGTGCATCAAGTTCGTTGGTTCAGGTTATAATTACAGGTAGTTAATTTCGTTGTTAGTCAACCCACTTAGAAATAATAGAGCGGTTTTCAATTGAGTGTCGTAAAACCAAAACCAAAGTAATCCTCCTGCAGATCAATCACAAAAGACACAGAGAATTCAATAAACCAATCCAAACTCGTATTAAATACACGTAGCTGACGAGAAGCGCGGGAAAACGTGCGCGAGCGAGTTGCGATTGGTTTTGGTTTTACTTCTGATTGGATGAAAAAGTGGCGCGAGTATTTTGAGCCAATCGTGTAGCGTCGTAGTGCAAAACCAATTACTTTTCGACACTCAAGTAAAAACTGCTCTAAGACCGTATATCAGTCATAATTATTATGGCTCGAGGTTGTTCTATCTCGCCAAGAAAACTAACAAATAATTATGATTAATTTTCTCCTTTCACGCGAAAAACAGCGCAGGTTTCTCAAATTAGCTCTGAACTGCTTTTCTTTTCCTGACGTAAAACGAGTTTAATTGTCTTAATAATTTGCATTTCGACTTCGCTAACAAATTTACGTTATCAACTCTAGGCTTTCGTGAACTTTTAAGTCTGCTAAATCACCTTTAATTTCTCAAGCTCCCTTTTATCTCATCTTTCATCTCTTTGTAACAAATCTATGCAAAGATTGAGAGCCAAGATTGCTTACATGAAACTGATATCAAATATTCCTGATAATTTTGCAAACCAGGCAGACAGGAGAACGTCTATATAGTGATTGTAAATGTTTACATCTTTCCTCGGGCAAACCATGTCTCGTTAGCGCTCTCTTCACCCAAAATCAACTGTCCGCAGCTGCTATAACGTTCAGAGAGAAATTTTCTAACACTTGCTGTAAAAGTAACCGATATCGTTATCCGCTGTGATACTGATTCCAACTTCAGGCTAATAATATAAAAAAATAGTGCTGACTTACATATTAGGGTCATATTAGCATTTCCATCAATTAATCAGTATCGAAAAGAAAAACTTGCAAATTTAATGCCCCAATACTCGAATTCACTTCGTTTCTCTACAGGCTTGCAAGTTTTTCCTACAGACAGCCTTTCAAAAGATGTCGTAGACGTAGACACAATTGAATTGTCCGAGCGACTTTGTTTTTCATTTTGAATCGGACACAAACAGCTAATGCGTGAGCTTGGCTAGCGCTAATAATAACTGAGTCCTTTTGTTTAAATCTCTCATACTCATGCTTGAAACAATTACTCTGAGCACGGAAACTTAAAAACAATGAATTCTGCAATGCCGCAACGCCCTGGACTGATAGCTATCAACCGATGTTTCGTTGTGGTTAAAAAGTGACATGAAATGACGATGTTTGCACGATAATAGCTCAAAAGTTACATTTGCTCCTAGCTACGATGATAAAAAAGAATTAACCATAGCTCAATACACCAATGCTTGGCTGATAAGCTGTATCAACATTTTGTTTGTACTAACCGACACTTGTTACGTGTGCTTAGGATCTGTGATTTCTGTATGGTATAGCTGAGCTGTTCAACTACCCCGCATTCTTACATTTTCTGTACGGCTTTCTTTCACTCTACCTCATGTACCTGCTAACAGAGTGTATTTTCGCTTCTCTAAGGGAGTCCAATTCTTTTCATATGCTATCCACTGTCGCTGTAGATGACTGGAACATCCCGTGCACACAGCAACTCGACCAGCAGAGAACAAACTCGCTTTGACGCCAGTTTTCTGTTGTTCCAGTATTGGAAAGAACGGACCATGTTTTCTTGGCTGGTAATACAATCGCCTCACTGGTCCGGGGCTCGGTTCGTCGCAAGCTGCGCAGAGGAGAGGTCGAGCTGACATATTCTCCATTTCAAGCCATTAAATTGAAATTGGACGAACGAGTAGTAAAACAATTAAACGCCGAAAAATTAACGGAACAGTCCGCCTAATGTCAACCACGGCTCGAACGAAGAACTACAAGTCATTCCGTTCCCACAACAACGATCCAAACAGCAACTTACTGAATACAGACCTGCCGCGGTTTGTTATCAATAATTGATGACATTGCGCCGTGACTTGAAAAAAGCTAACCCATTTCAGCAGCTGAAAAGACTCTTCACTCAGTCGCCATAACAACGCCTGCTCAAAAATCGACAGTTTTCTTGTCAGTTAGTGAAAGAAACAAACGAAGCCACCTGCTTCAATATCGCGTTGAATCCACCACAGAAAAATTATTATAATTGTTTTAATTTATGCTAGTTTGAAAAAGTGCTAAATTAAAAATCGACAGTTTTCTCGTCAGCTGGTGAAAGAGACAAACGAAGCCACCTGCTTCAATAATATATCGCGATAAATATTCACCACAGATAAATTATTGTAAGTATTTTAATTTATGCCAGTTTCAAAAAGTGCTAAATTAAAAATTGACAGTTTTCTTGTCAGCTAGTGAAAAAAAACAAAAAACAAACGAAGACATCTTCAATATTGGGATAAAATTCACCTCAGATAAATTATTATCATTATTTTAATTTATGTAAGTTTTAAAACGTGCTAAATTACAAAGCGATCAAAACTTAACTGGAGAACTATTTGGTGACACGATAGCGGAAAGCGGTAGATATAAATGTGCGGTTCTTTTTTTTCAAAAAATTTGGGAAAATTAATTTGTGTAGGTGTTATCTCTTGAGAGTATAAGTAAATAACAACGGTCAAAACTGACGGACATCATCGAGACGTGCGTCCTCGGCCAAACAGAATTCATAGATCGACAACGATATGTCTGAAATATGCAGGAATATATCCTGGAGTCAAAACTGAACAAGAAAAATATTTCCTTTAAACACTCCACGGCGAAAGTTTAATTGCGAACATGTGGTGTAATTCTTATTGGATCCGCACGAGACTTCCTGTTTCGATTTTCAATTAAGGGTTTTTTAAAATTAACGTCAACTGCTTAAGAGGAAAAACCTAAATGACATGGTTTTTCTTCAATTTTGAATTTTATTCATGCTTCTCTTGCTAACTGCAACATAAAGCAACAGCATTACGCATGGCGCATTTTGAAAAAATTGACGAACGTTTTTCAGTTTTGCCGTTCGTGTACAGGTATTACTATTTGTCCAGGCGTTGTGTCTTTTCTTTGCTAGTCAGCATCCTAATCAGTGTTGGTATATATCCGCTAGCGTTGAAACGCGAATGCCGTTTTCTGATTGGCTACGCTACCCACTATCTATTCTGTTGTAGATCTGATAGTGAGTAGCGTAGCGGTGTGCAGTTCTGAACAACTTGACGTCCGCTTGTTTTCGTGGTGTCTTTGAAGCCGGAGGGGTGGCGGGTTCTCCCAGAAAAATTGGGTGGGGTGTGCAGCCCGCTTCCCAAAACTCTTACCATATTTATGACCAAAATCTTCAATTTTCCCTACCCTATTCATGACCTGACCAAAAATTCGATACCCTATTTATGACCTGACCCTTTAATCGATACCCTGTTTCAGACCTGCATTGTAATTAGTTACCTATTTCAGACCAATGTTTAAGACATTGTCAAGGGCTTTTGTTGATGGTCTTACCGATAGCTTCCTCTAAAAAACATCTCTAGTTCAAGACTAGAGTGCAAACTCCATACCCTATTTGAGACCAATATGGCCAAAATCGATACCCTATTTATGGCCAAAACCACTGAAAAACCATAACTTTTGGGGCTGCATATACCTTTATAGCCCATATAAGGGAATACCCACTCCTCCCAGGCTGTGAAGAGGTTAGAGTATGGAGTAACTATTGGGAAATTAACTTTTCTGGTGTTTTCTCGGCGTCGTTTGCATTTTCTGCAAAAGTCAATTCCCCAGTCATAAACTAAAGTATTTTTAAGTGATAAACGTCTCTGTCCTGTGTATTTTCTGGTTAGGACTGAAGAAATAATTACAACTCCCTGGGTAAATGCCCGAGAGGGCGAATTCTGTTCGGTAATATCATCGCTTTACGGTAGAGTCCAATCAAGAAATGTCCCCGGCCTTACTTTGTAATCAGAATCGAGTGAGTGAGTGAGTGCCATTGGACTGCCTACTAAGCTCATGGATGACGTAAACTAGGTCATCCATGAGCAAAAATTGGCAAGTCCAATATTTCCGAGAGTTGCAACATAACTGGTTAGCAAATGTATATTTCTAGTATTGAATTTTAACATGAGCCCATGATTGGCCTCTGTTATGCAAACCGTGAAAAACAAGAAGCTCAGAGAGCCTTCAACCGGGCCGTATTCCTGATTTAAACTGAATTGTGTTAGTTGGGAAGTCTCTTAAAAATGGACTTATCTTCCCTTTTCAGATCTCTCTAAAGGGTTATGAACTGGACTCGCTTGGATAGCACAAGAGAAAGTCATTTCACAAAAGGCAAAAATGTTCCTACAATTTTCGTCATATTTTGTAAATGACGTAATGGTATTTAATTTATAAATTTTGCTCGCTGTGACAAGTGTATGTTTTGCAACGTCGATATTCAGTCCTTGCTTTACCTCAAACGTTCAAAACCACTCTAAGAGAAGAGCAGAACATTCTTAAATTAACCTTTTGACAGCTCATGGCAATTAAATATCACAAGTTGAGAGATTCGCACTCCGCCCCGAGAAATCGCCAGAGTCGGGGACTGATGTGATTGATCAAACGGGGCCAGGGGAAGGTTGTGTAACGCTATCCCAAGGATAAATTATTTGACTATCCAGTGGATGGCATAGTTAGTTTTCACAACATGCATCCACATCATGACTTCTTATTATCCGAGCTTTAGGGGGGAGGGGGAGGGGGGCCACCGGGCAGATGCTACGACCCTTTCATCGACAACAAACACCCAACAAAGTGATCACCCCTCTTTGTTACAGGAAATTTGGACGATAAATTAACATTGTTTAATACAAATACTTTAATAGTGATACAGAATATATCTTTTAACATCTAGACTAACCGTTTTTATACCTAACTAATCTACTTTTAAATATTCGTCACAACTCCGTTGTGTATCAATCCCTTTGGTCACCTATGATATAAGTCTACTCGTTACTATAGAGATGTGAATTTTTTTACCCAACTTCATCAAAAATTGAATTTTATCTGTCCAGCAAATTTAAATGTAAAATAAAATATGCCATCAACAAAAGTTTGCTTTTGCACGCCCGCGCAGTCTTGCAATAGTGCAAACGTTTTGATGCACTGTTCATACGAGTTTTCAACCATATCCATTCAAATTATATGGATTATAGAAACATTTTAAATGCCCTTTCTTATCTGCATTACTTGCAAAAACGTTCGGGCGTTTTAATTCGGACGTTCAATTTCAGACACTTTTTCGCATTTCGAACAAAAATTTCGGACACTACTGGCTCTTAGCTAAAGTAAAATGATAGCTTTACTGTACCCTCTAGCAGCTAAATTTCTCAAGTAGTGTCTCAATTAGAGTTCGCTTCATAAAGGAAACTAAGAACTCTGGAGCTAATTTAAAGTTTTACATTGCAGTGTAAACATTTCGGACGTTTGAAAATTTCGGTTCTATTTTCGGCACTTTTTTGTCCGAAATTAAAATTGTCCGAAATTTTTTGCAATGTAGTTAGTACACATGTAAGCCATAGGGTCAACAAAGGTCGGTGTACCCTTACGCTCAGGCCTACATTTTACTTTAATCGTACATTCATGGGTTATGTTAATCTCTCACACCCGTGATCCGGGCTAACAAGCGGAGAGAAGTGTTGCGTGACAACGGAGAGA
The DNA here is from genome assembly GCF_042242905.1 of Orbicella faveolata. Taxonomy (NCBI): domain Eukaryota; kingdom Metazoa; phylum Cnidaria; class Anthozoa; order Scleractinia; family Merulinidae; genus Orbicella; species Orbicella faveolata. The sequence continues at coordinate 7,814,003 of NW_028301541.1, forward strand.
AATGATGCGTGACAACTCAAATAAAGACAGCGAAGGAGACCAAGATGTCATCACTACATTGAAAAATTTGAAAACTGGTTTCGTTATCTTAATATTGCGATTGAGAAGCTGGTTCAAATCATCTAATTTGACCTCAAAGGGCAAGGGAAGGCATCTGGAAGTGTATAAATATAGAATTCTTTGGAGGTACACGCTCTTCGATTTCTACGACTAGGAAATGATTTCGCTTCTTTCATAAACTGCAAATTTACGTTTATGCGTGTCATTATTGTTATGTACTACTGGTAGTTGCTTCATTTTGATTGTGCAAAGTTCTAGTTCAGACGGCCTATAATAAAATCTTTAAAAGGCCCACGAATGTAAAACCCTCGTTATAGAACTTTGTTCGTTTGCCAACCCCAATCCAACATAATTTTTATGAGATATCAGATGCCCCTGTAACACATTTCATTGGAAGTCATAGACCACCAAGTTTGAATTTTTTTTTGGTGGATTGGCTACGGTTTTGAATTTGAACAGGTTCTCAGGAGAAGATGGTTCTTACATTCAGCTTTTTATATAACAATTAATGCTACATGACTGAGTTGTGCCAGGAACATTTGTTAAGGGCGCAGACTAGTCAATTTTTTCCAACGTTACCAGAATCGTTTTATATCAAATACCCTGCATAGTCGGACCGAACACGGCCTGAATACGAAACCGATGAGGCCGGTAGGTCGAGATGACTTTTAAATGAACATTCTGCAAGATTGAACAGAATAATTGTTTCGTCATTCAAAAAGCTTTCAACATCTTTTCAACATCTCGGATATATGTTCCTTTCTATCACCCCTCTTAATATGGTAGACTAAGTCTATTTAACAATTAGACCCGTAGGCCTTGCGGGCTACGGGTCAATAGCCCATGAGGCGAAGCCCAATGGGCTATTGACCCGTGGCCCTTGAGGGCGAAGGGTCTAATTGTTTTAGTATCACCCAACTAGTCGGACAGAAAAGGTAATAATAAAGTTAGCAAATGCAAGTTGAAGAAATATTTATTTGGGAATAAAACGAAAGAAAGCGTCACGCTCGATGGCGCCAATTTCGCTACTCGATGACTATGACTAATAGTCCCCTAGTAGCGTAGCCAATCAAAATGCAGGATTTGCATTAGTCCACTAGTTGGGTGATACTAACACATGATATCTGTAATGTACGGATTACACGTAACAAAAACACTCCCTGACCACTTAAGGGACCCTTTTAAGGACATCATGACAATAACATTGAGTTACTTTGCAACCAAATTCAAAATATTGCCGTGAAACGACGCGACTCCTTTTTGGGAGGAGGTTCCCATGACCTGTAGAAAATATGTCTTACTATATCAAGAAGCGCTGCTAGTCTGCAGATGTTGCTTACGCTCTGGTGAACACCAGCCTTAAAATTTGACAGTGGAGCTCGAGTGCCTTCGTCAATTGGGTAAAAGGAAATCAATAGTTCATTTGCAATTAAAATTTTGGTTTCTACTTTTTTGACTAAATAGAATGTCTTTTTTCTCAAGTATATACAGGTAGTGCGATACCTTTTGTTTTAGGGACCGTTCATTTTTTATCAGGTAGGGGGGGCTGGTGGGATTTGGGGGGGGGGGGCATGCGAAAAAAAATGGCTTTCGAGGGGGGGCCATCCCAAAAAAATAAGGGAAAAAGGGGGGGTCACGTGAAATATTTTAGTAAAACTTTAAAATGGCGTAATGTTTGAATATCAAAAAAATTGCTATAGAATAAACATAGAAGGCAGGATACAAATTTATTACAAAGTTTCCTTCTGCTTTAAAAAAACGTTTGGCGACAAAAAGCATTTGTAGCTACTGAAAAGAAGTATTTAACACTGTTATTTTCGAATGCAACTTTCACTGGCACTCATCTTCATCTTCGCTGTCGTCGAGTTCTTCGTCGCCGCTTGTGCTGCTATGGGAGTCTCTTTCACCGATGCTGCAAGAAGCAGCAATGCTTTCCGTCAGAGTGTACTCTTCAGGGTACATGAAGGTGTAAACATAATCTCTCACTTCCTGCTCAAGGTTGGTGGTGATTCTGCTTCTTGCAGCATTGGTGAAATAATTCCCTTCCAAGAGCTGTGCGGTGTATGGCCCATCTCTTCTAAATAACGACGTGGCAACATCCTCAACTTTAATACACTCTTCCGGGACGGCCGTTCTAGGAGGGTACACAAGGCATTGTGGAAGATCATTTCCTAGCGGGTTTCCAACACAGATTCCATAAACTCGTTGGACGTTGTTTTCAGTCCGCTTCCTCTTTCTTTCATTTGACTTTCTGCGGTTTTCTTTTTTCCTTCTCCTTTTGTTGATGTGCTGTTTGAGTATGCCCTTGAATATGCTGTTATAATTGCTCTTATTTTCTAGTGCTTCCATGTCCTGCGTGACCTTCGTCAACTTAGCTTCCATACATTTGATCTGTTTTACATTAAAACTGTGGGCATTCATCAATTCAGATGAGGGAGATGCCAATGAGAGGCCAAATGCCACACGCTCAGGGCGAGCCATAACTAGGAGATCCGAAATTGACTTCTCTTTCTTTTGATTTGTTTTTCAAACAACAGCTCTCTGTAGTATAGGGATTGTAAATATTGTCTTCACAGTGAGCACAAAACGTGAAGTAGGGGGATAATAGAGCAATATTAAAAAAGTTGAAATCTAAATATTGTTTGTTCAATTTTTTTTTGGGGGGGGTCATCCCAAAAAATGACCACTATAAGGGGGGGGCCACGTGAAAAAATTGGTAAGCTGAGGGGGGGTCATGCGATGTTTAAATGGTGCTTCCCAAATCCCACCAGCCCCCCCTCCCTCATAAAAAATGAACGGTCCCTTAGTTTCTACTAAAATAGGTTGAGTCAGATACGTCATATATTTTTTAACCTTGTTGGGGGTTGGGGGTGTCCTTTTCAAAGCTAAAAAGAGGCGAGCTTGAATGTTGGCATGGGTTTTACGCCGAGCCGATCAGCCAACTTGTCCTAAAAGATAAAAGAAAGTAGCATTATCCTTGAGGTTAAGTAACAACCTACAACCGAATTCTAAAGTGTTGGGGAGGTAACCGCTCGTTTAACCCCGAAGTCGATTCTAACCGTTTAGCCTCTAACCAGAAGTCGAAAACACTGTCTGTTTCTCGTTCTTTAAGCGCGAATATGGAGGCTTATCGACATCTGGTTGGGACTAACTGTCTAAGGGCTAATCGACTTGGGGGCTGTACTGTAGGGGAGGTTACCAATTTCGTTCTTCCCCACCCCCACCCCCCACTTCTCTTCTTAATGTTCATTGTTCACTCAAGATGGTATAGTAAAGACCAAACATTGGCAGGGCAGAGATAGAGGGAGGGGGAGGGGGAGGGAGGAAGGCGCCTGAAATACGTCAGTTTGTATCATAGCTTACCATAGCTTCCACCAAGTTAACATGATAAAAAATACCACCATCTTCCTCCACTTTACGCATGTGCGCCCTCTCCGGGTCTCCGGCCACAAGTACTGCAGTCTCACCCTCCGCCTGACAAATAACAACAAGCCAGTTCATCTTTAAAGTTTTCCTTTGAACTCAAATGAAGAGAAATACCATCAATTTTACTTTGACTAAGATGTTCACAAGTATACAAATACCGACCAAAATTATTCAGTGCCATGTGACATCTAGGCATACTAGAGGTAACTTGCTGAGACTAAGATCGTGTGAGAAGGGTCAATGGAGGTTAAGAGAGAAACCAGAGAGGGGGCAGAGATGTTGCTAAGAGGATACAGAGAAAGAGAGAGAGGACAGACGATAGAGACACGAAGCAAACAGGTGGACAGACACAGACACACAAACAGATGAACAGACAGGCAGGCAGACACGCAGATAAACAGATAGAAATAGGGCAGGTGGGCAAACAGAAAAAAGACAGGCAGACAGACAGACATACAGACAAAGAGGCAGAAATAGGACAAACAGGCAGAAATAGGACAGACAGGCAAGTAGACAGAGAAACAAACAAACAGGCCAACAGATGGACAGAAAGGCAGACAGACAGACAATGAGACAGACAGACAGACAGGTAGGCAGTCAAGCAGAACGACAGGCAGGAAAGCACACAAGCAGACAGGCAGGCAGGCAGGCAGGTACATGTACATGCAGAAGGAGACACATGGGACAGAAACTACAGAGGGAGAAAGTGGTAAGATGATACACAGAAGGTCTTGTAAGAAATCAATCATACATGTATCATGTACAATACTATATGATTTTGCAATAATCTTACATTTATCACACAATTTCCAAAACAAACAGATAGTCAGAATTTGCTTTTTACCGGTTGCAGATTTCTGCAGTGGTCCATCAATGACTGCATACGGTCTTCAAATCCTGGGGCAAACACTGCAGGATTCACAGCGACAAAACACTGACCCTAAATTAAGAAATAAAAAATAGTGCTATTGATACAAAACCAAACTAAGATTAATTTAGTCCAAAAGTAAAGAAACCAAACGTTCAATTACAAATAAATTACTTATGCTTGAGGTTCTACATGAAGTTGGCAAAAGCTCTCGGGATTGACACATGTCAAGTTTTAATCCTGGTTTTCACCAGGAACAACTTATACTGGGACAGTAAATTGACCTTGATGAAATGTTGAAGTAGGATAACAATATTAGGGGAAAGGCGGAGTGTTCTCAAGATTCTGTGATACAACAATTTGATGAAGACAAAATTTACATGAAGTTCGACTAGCTGACAATGATTTCACTGAACAAAAACTTGGAAAAACTGTTAACTTCTTTCCATTCTCTCCAGAGTCTAACTTTATTTTCAATACTTCTTCCAAGTCTGAAAAGCCAGCAGATTTTTTTATACTATTTCAAGCATTTCAAACCCTGTATGAACCTTAACATGTGGTATAAATAATCAAAATGAGAAAGGCAACAGGAAATGAACTGACAAAAAATCACTTTAAGAGTCTTGTGAGTGGAATATTGTTAGAAAGCCAATGTTACTGAACATTTTGCTCTGCGTTCTACTTTACATCTTAATCATTGCCTACATCTAACACGGTGGCCTCATGGTTAGCACGCTTGACTCCAGATCAAGCGGTCCAGGTTCGAGCTCTGACCAGGGGCATTGTGTTGTGTTCTTGGGCAAGACATTTATTCTCACAGTGCCTCTCTCCACCCAGTTATACAAATGGGTACTGGCAAATTTAATACTGGGGGTAAACCTGCTATGGACTAGCATCCAATCCAGGGGGAGGGGGGGGGGGGTAAGCTCCGGCCTGGTGGGGCACTTGGCTAGAATGTAGACTTAACCTTGTTTACATCTAGCTGTCATAGCAGAGAGATTTTATGGCATCTTTATCATTTTCAATCATGAAACATTCCAGTTATGGGTGCAGCTGCCTGTTGTTGACAGAATTCAACCACAAGGTAACAAGTTTGCTACAGGTGTGGAGAACAAGGCTACAGCTGACTCAAAACTTAATGACAACTATGAACAATTAAAGGCCATGCTCACCAAATTAGCCTCTCTGTCACCAGCCATCCACTTTCTGATATCTGGACCGACAGCTGCACCTGCCAGAATACCACAAAACACTTCCACCATCATTGCTAAGCCGTAACCTTTGTAACCACCTGAAAAAGTTCACAACACTGCAACATCAGCAACTAATAAAGGCAAAGGTAAAGTCTGCATACAAGCCAAGTGGCTCATCAGGCTGGAGATTATCCCAGTTTCTGTAGCATGAAGTATCTAGGAGTATTTCTACTCCCCCCTGGATGGGATGCTAGTCCATCGCAGGTTACTCTCCAGCATTATATTTGCCAGTACCCATTCATACACCTGGGTGGAGAGAGGCACTGTGAGAGTAAAGTGTCTTGCCCAAGAACACAAAACAATGTCCCCAGCCAGGGCTTGAACTTGGACCACTCAATTCGGAGATGAGTGGACTAACCATGAGATCACCAAGCCTCCACATCTACTAAACTACATAAAACAGACCGTTGATTAGTTCAGTAACATCATACAATTTTCATGGGGAGCTAGTTCAGTAGTCAACATTATTTAAGTAGGGTGATCCTTTCAGCAATTAGCTGGTATCAGCAGGGGCCTGTGTAACAAATGACTACGACAGACTATAAAAAATAAATATAAAAAATAAATATAAAAAATAAATATAAAAAATAGAACAATGCAAAAAAAGTCCAATAGATGTGTGCAATAAGTATCATTTAAAATAGGAAATCTTAAATAATTTATCAATGAATTAGAACTGACGACAAAAGAATTGGTCTTATCTTGCAAAATTTTATCCAAGAAGGTTCTTAAATTAAAAAGCAATGCTACTTCTTATTTGGTAATCTGAAAAAGACTGCACCCAAATATCTGACTAAGACCATGTCATGACCCTTAAAACGTTACCTACACTGTAAGATTAAATCTGTTAGCTGCAGCATATCTTTAACCTACTAGTGATCTCTGTTCCACCCAAAGGTAGCTGACCTCCACCTGACAACACCTTTTCTGGATGGACAGTTTCCTTCAACAGAAAATAAATATCATCTTTAAGAGGTAGCTGGTGGTGCGAGTGTGCACCCTGCAGGGCTTGTAAAACAGTTTTAGTTTTATAAAGTATCTATGAGGGGCATTTAAGGCCTTAAGCGTCCCATGGCAATGATGTCGATGATCATGATGACAATGATGATGATGATGACGATGACGATGACAATGACGATGATGACAATGACGATAATGAGGGGTACTTTCATGCAGTACTGAGGACTTATTCCTCAGTAAAGATGAAGAGGACAAGTGGCTGAATCAACTGGTCTAGGAACTGTTTGTTATGTGTTAACAAAAGAAAATGAAGGCAAAGAGAGTTAATCTCTCATACAGGCCTTATTCCAAAGGTAATCCCTATCAAGAAGGTCAGAAATAGCCAATCCTGTGACATGGATCCTGCTCATGAGGGCTGCCTAAGCAGCCTTAGCAGCTTTACACATACATGTATAAAATCCTTGAGGAAAAACATCCTTGGCTAGCAACGTGCATAGTAACATTTTCTGTGGAAGAACTGGGCACCATATCTAAAAATAACTTGAGAGGGGTTACCATAGGAATAAAGCTTATCTGGGGGATTAACACTCTTACCCTTCACACTCTCTTGGTTGTATAAGATGGTTCAAACTTTCAAGTTTGTGGATGAAATCCCAGTGTGTCATGATTCAAATGAAAGCTGTTGAGCAGTACTTTTATCACTAATCATGGTTTTATTATTATAATATTTGTTAATAATATCCATTACTTACTTACATTACAAAACAAGAGAACGCATTACAATAAATATGTTTATTATGTCTGTGAATGAAACCCTAGAGTGTGACCACTTGAACAGCACTCTCTTTGATGCCATTTATTATAATGCTGCACAAGGTGGTTCTAACTTTTAAGTTCTTGGATGAAACCCTAGTGTGTGACCATTCAAATGAAAGCTATTAAGCAGTTATTAAGAACAATCATCTTTTGAAACAAGATGTATGGTACTACACATTTCTTACCAATCCTTTTGAATCCACTCCCCACCCATGAGGCATTTCCACACCCTTCCTTCTTGCCATTTCAATCTAAAGAAAACAACAGTCTCATTTAAAAAAAAGCCCTGAAAGCCATTTCTGTGACTCCTTGGTGAACAGAAAAGTTTTCAATCGATTATTTCCCAAGACATATAACCTATTAACATTTCGTTCTTTTGTCTACACTGTCTAAAAGCATACAGGTAAACAGGTGTGTTTATGTCTCAGTAATTAATAATATCTGCCTCCTTTACTTCAGTGGACATTGGTTGATTAAACTCATAACAGACACTCATTGGGCTACAGTTACGGTCATCTCTGATTATACCAACACAGGCTCAAACCCAGGGGTGTAACATCAATGTATTGTAATCTTGTGCAAGGCACTTTACTCTCACAGTGCCTCTCTCCACCAGGTGTATAAATGGGTACCAAAAAAATAAATGCTAGGAGGTAGCCCTGCAATGGACTAACATCCCATCCAACTGAGAAGTAAAATACTCCTAGTTGCTTCATGCTACTGACATTGGAGATAAGTACCAGCCTGATGGGCCTCTTAGCCTGTATGAATGCAGACTTAACCTAGCTTGAGGCACCTCTGCCCCAGTTCAGATGCTACCTTCACTTTGATTATACCAGGCACCCATTTGATTGTAAAAGACTTCTAAATGATGACAAAAGGCACCCATCTGTTCATAACTGACACACAGTTTTGATTAGTAATAACGACACCAACTTGGCTAGAAAAGTAAGGATTTATTTGATCACTCACCTTGCCAAGAGCAACAGCACTTGTTGCCATGTCAAGAACAAAGCTGTCGCCATCTTTGCCAGGGGCGGCCACTGATAACGGGTTGGTTCCGACAGTTACCTGATAGACAAACATACAGTTTGGTTACAGGATGCTAAAACTTGAGAACTGTGTATGTTTTACATCGATCTAAACTATTGACCCATTCCATACAAAGATCAATGTTTGTGACTGTTAACAGCCTTAAAAATGCACTGACTCTTAATGTTAAATTTCCCTGTTGTGATCAGGAAATGTATGCTCTGCATTCAGAATGTAAGTAAGAATGTTGGTTCATGTGAAACATGTGAACTGTTGAATCTTGCAAATGACAGTTTGTATGAAACGTACAGTTCATCAATCATAAATGCTGGTCCATCGCAGTGTGACTGGATTATTGCACATAGATGAGGACTTCCTGCAATGATTTATCTGATGATCCTAGTAAACTCTTTATCAAGCCCACCTCAAGGATTTTCCCAGAAGGATTCTTGCAAACTAAGGCTTAATGTTTTTATTTGGTCAAACTGCACATTATGCAATATTCCCTTTACCGATGTCATAGAGGTCATGTAATATACCAAACACTGTGATCACATTTCCAATTGAGAATAGAGTTGAAAATACAATGTGCTGTGGGAAATATTTGACCTAATCTGAGGTGTTTGGAAATGCGACATTGTACCTCATTAAGATTATTTTATATATTATTTGATTGTTTTATTAATTGCTCTTCTTAGATATCAAAACTGACACTAAGGGATAAAAAGAGGAATAAAATTGTAAAAGGCAATACTAATAAGAAATGATATTTTAACACTGTCTTATGGCTATAATTTCTTAAATCACATGTAACTTCATGAAAAAAATTGAATAAAGTTTCAAGCATACAGTGTTTACCTTACGTGCTCTTGTTGGGACAACAAGAGGTGATGTATTGGTGAAGCTCATTCCCTGAGTTGGAAAAAGCAAAGTACTACAAGTTGAATATCTCAGAAAATGTATTACTGCTATTACTAACCTTGTAAACGGTTATGTTATATTAGAATAGTTAGCCTACATGTTTGGAACAATTTACCAAAAGACATTGATTGTGGAAGCTGATAGCCTTTAGGTATTAAAATCCAAGCTTAAATTGTACTTGGATGTTTAATGAAGGATCTTAATTCTTTTACATTTATTTTATTTTTAAGGAGTTTTTATATAGGGTTAGCCTCTTAGCTTCCCTTTCAAGATACCTTTTGTAATTCTTAAGTTTCACAGGCATTTCATTAATGTTTTCAGCACGAGGGCAACTGGTTTTCACAGGCAGGCAAAACTATTTGAACTGAACTTTTTCTATTACTATAAGAAAAAAACTTCCTGCCAGATGGTCAAATCAGCAGGGCAAAATTGTCCTCACAACCAGTCAATTTACCCGGTGGCTGGCCCTTAATGAAACCCCGGAGATGTTTTATTGATCCATAAGATATCCATGTCTAGTGCCTTTTTGCATCTTTAATAAAGTATGTATGTATGATTGTAAAACTAACTAAAGATTCTAGTGGACTGAGGTACATACATGTATAATACAGTCAGTCTGCGATCAACTGTGAGTTTGATAGGTGCAACATAAAAAACATTATTCACTCACAATAAGCCCCTTTTCCATAGCTTTTATTGTATACCAACCAGCAATGCCATAATGGTTTGAGCCTACAGTCAACCAAACAAATACTTTTAATTATAACTGTTTCTACCTAGTTTCTTCACTAAGGCTGACCAGATTCAAACATTAATTTTTTTTCATACAAGCGCCCCTTTCACAAAAGTCCCAGTAATTACCGGCCCTGGAGAGCTGCTTTTTTGTTTGCTGTGTTTACATTCAAGATCGAGTAATCAATAGTTTTGTTTGAAATTCAAACAATAAAAATATCAGGAAACAAACCAAAATGGACTAATAGTGAGAGTTTCTATGCTTATTCCTATTGCAGACTCTACGTTATTTTCTCACTATCCCACACTCGCAATAAGCTGAGCATCATCTCATTAAAACCAAGCTTCATATTACCATCATTTCACTTCAATCAAAAACGTTTAGTAATTAGACCAAAAATTGTGCATTATGCAATGATATCTCTTATTCTATTCCATGTCCCATGTAAGACTTTTGCAAAGGTCAAATAATCACAAATGGTTTTTACCTCCACAGACTACCCAACCAATACCAGCCTCTTGAGCTTTCTTTATGGCTAAGTCATTGCAAAAGTTTCCAACAACCTGTTTAGCAAAGATAACAATAAAAGAACAATTAGTAATATAAAGATAGTTCAATCCAGATCATGTGTCCTAAAGGCATCCCCAGTTGAGTGTCAACCGATACCCACAATCAATACCCTCAATCAACCCTCCATCAATTCTTGATTGACACTCCATTGACACTCGGTCGACACTCGGTCGACACTCAGTCGACACTTGATCACAGGACGATCGAGGGTATTGATCAACATTCGGCTGTGGATGCCTCTAGTACACAAGATCCTCTAATCCTTCAGGACACTTCAACAATACAAACACATCTTATTATGGCTTGTCCACTGGAAAACCCAAATTCATTTAATAATCTCTATCTCAGTCTATGATATGGACATCCTGAGGTTCATAAAAAAGAAACTTTCAAATGGTGTCTTTGGTGTCTGTATTAAAGAGATAAAGCTAACATTATTGGTAAAACTACAACTATACTTAATACACATTTGGAATTGCATAACATATTGCGGACGAGTTACAACAATAATATTGTGTGGTTCTTGAAAACAGATAGAGCAGTTTTCAAATGAGTGTCAAAAGTAATCAGGCAATTACTTTGGTCTTGGTTTTACTACGGTTTGAGATTGGCTGAGTGGTCTAATTGGTGAGAAATTGGTTTGGTTTTACCACACTCAATTGAAACGTGCTCTACAATGCCAAATATTGTTGATGTAAACTACTTACTGGTCCAAGAAGATTGTTTCCTTTCACAAGTGCAGTGGCGCTTGTTTCATTTACAACTTCAGGTTCTCCATCAAGTGCGGTAGTACCCACCTGAATATCATTGACGTACATTTCTAAGTCATCAAAGAGAGAGGTGTTAAAGAGGGAGGTGTTTAAGTCTGTATTTGAGCCCAGTGACCTATCAGGAGGAGGTAACTTAACAGTAAAGTCTACATTGAGCAAAAATTATCCTGAACTGATATTTTTATAACTTGATCAGAAACTGAATATCTGATGCGAATGAGGAGGCTAACAAGCTTTTTATTGGAAAGAATTTTGCTTATCGAAAAAGTTTGGGTTTATACTTTTAAAGGGATGTTGCATGTGAAAATTTCAAGCACTAATACTAGATATACCTTATGGGGACATATTAAATAATTGGTCAGTATAAAACACACACTGCACACTGCAGACCAGGAGTAAACTGCAGAATAAGGGCAACAATGCAGACCAGGTGTAAACTGCAGACTGCAGACTGTAGACTTCTTAAAAAGTCTGTTGTCTGCGGTATGTTTTGCACCCTCAGTCTGCATTTTGTGCCTGGTCTGCAGTCTGCAGTCTGTAATCTGTAGTCTTCAGTTTACACTGACTGATAAAATAATTTGGAAATTTTAACTTTGAACCTACCAGAAATTTCTTGTTCCTCAAAAATGCAGACATGGTTAACAATGTTTCCCCAATAATGTTTCTATGACAGTGCTTCCTCATTTTGATAGTGATTTGATAGTGCGGGCCCAACTCATAGGGATATAAAAATGCCCAGGGGAACTCTCAAACAAAGAGAACGAGGGTGCTCCTCAGAAATTTTGAAAAAAATTCTTAAAAAGTACCAAGATCCTGTTTGATGGTGTGGCTTGAATTTTTTTTTAACCCCTTAGAGGTACCATTTCTAAAACAACACATTATCTTTCGTGATAAAAACTACTGCTATGAAAGAATGACGATTCAATCAATCAAAGGTACCGCAGAAGCTCTCACTGTGCATAAGAGGTACCAAAACTGGTTTTTAATTCCTGAAAGCTACAATGCACAGCCCTGTCTTTTTTTATATGGGAGTCTCCCATGGGATAAAAATGGGACTTTTGCCAACAAGCAGTCACATGGTGCAAACGTGGATGTTAAAAGAACACAACAGTTTCAACGAGTCAAACTTTACTTTTTTGCTGTGCATGTCTCAGGCGAATTTCGTACCATGTGACCGTTTGTTTGACAAAGCCAAGAAGGGCTAACTTCCCTATTAAATTTTGCACTCCTAGCTTAGACTACGAATAGCAGTCTCTCTTTCGTTTTGTTCGTCGTGCGTGACACGAAAGAAAACCGCGAGAAAAAACTAATGGCTTGCCATTTGTTCTTCGCGATTTATTTCATGGTCACGCTCGACGGATTAAGCGAAAGACGGACTACTCGTAGTCAACCCCTAGCTTGAAGTCTCGTTAATTTTTATCGAAACTCTTTAGTCTCCATTTGCTTGTGGTCTATAAGTCTAATTTTAAGCAGAACTCACCTAATCTATTGAGTCCATGGCTAAAATGTCCTCGGAAGTCCCCAGCAACAAGGACCTGAGCTAACGATCTGCAGTGTTTAGAGGGAGTTCCAACTGCTGCCATACACCTCTCTACAAAGGATTCCACATCATCAACAGCCACGCATTTATACTGGTCAAAACATCTTCCACTCGTATGTAAATGACGGATTTTTCCGGCAAGGCGGCTGCAAAGAAATTTTGTTCTGTTCGACAATCCCGCCATCTTGGAATATTAGCCAGCAAACTACATCACGTGACGCCTCTGGGATGTCACTCAAAGCGTTGCGTGACATCCCATAAAACGTCTGCGAAGGAGACAATATTGTAGTAAACCATTTCCGTTTTTCCGTTGAAAGCTGCAGACAAGTTTAAAACCTCATCTGATATCCTGTTCTTGTAGACCTAAAGTTTCTGTATAACACCTGAGCGATTTTGGTTTATTCATGGGTTTGTAGCGTACTTTGAAGAGAAGATGAAGGGTTAAGAGTTAATCCCGACCGCTCAAGTTATATTTAGACATGATACCCAGTTCTCCCGCGGAAAATATTACCACAAGCGTTCGTGGATGATCAAAATGTGCGGCAGGTATTTTTTGCAGGTTGCAGGTTGCAGGTTGAAACGACCTGTTTATCCGAGTTGAAGTCAAATGAACCCCAAGCAACGTAAGCTCATTTTAGACTGCGTAAAAGGCGTTATACAGGAGAGGGGGTGGCAAAGCATGGATGGATCGAGGGGACTTCCTCGCGTTTTTTGCCTCCCTATTCCTGCTCCCTTTAAGCCTGCAAAGCAGGCTAGCTAATTTAGGTTAACCAGAGTACTAAGTAGACTCACTCGAACTTATATACCGAATTAAAAGTCGATTTTTAAACCTACAACCTGCAACTTGCAAAAAATGCCTGCCCAGAAATGTGTGTAAAGCTTTGACCAAAACCGTTTGGGTTGTGCATTTGAGTAAAATTCGCGTCATGGGGTCAGCTATGTTTAGAAACTACAGTGATTTCTGAAGCCAGGAGTGGTCTAAAAATAATTTGAGGGAGATAAGCGGAGTGAAGTAGACCTATACGCGGAATTAACTCTCTTTTCCTACATTTACTCCTAGTCGGACATCATCCGCAGTGGGAAAAAATCGTCCTTGAAAAATTTCCGAGTCGAGAATGGTGCTTAACACACTTTTTTTTGACCAGCAATAGGGCACAAGAATTACGGTACTGCTAATAAAAACCTCAAGAATATCTCAACTTTAGTTTACCATTCCATTTGAAGAGAACAATCAATATAAAGAGGCTTGAAATAAAAAAATAATGTTTCAAACTTTTGTCAATGCAAAGAAAATTGTAGCTTCAAATGATAAGATGAGCTGTGTAAAGCGGTATTACTGAGAATCATCAATTTTTCGACAGTTAGCCCTCACCCATTTATTTTTTTAAAGTTCTTTGAAGAAACTGATCATCGTTCGCCGTTTGAGATCTCGATCGAAACTTACGCTGGGAGAATTAGGTATATGGGGAAGATATTTTATCAAAGAAGTTTTAACTAACTTAAGCTTCCTCTGGAGACGGGATAAGAATGGTGGAACAGAAAAATTGGGGATTATTCGTGTGATTTATTCGTGTGATAATGACTGACTATGGTGTTTGTTTTGTACGGAGCCGTTTACAAGGTTCACTGCTGCCGGAGAAAAATGGAAAAGTGCTTTTGTAGGCAGACAACGGGAAATATCTAAAATGTCTTTCTGGCAATATCCAGCGCCTTTCCCGATCGCTGGTCAAGGGAGCGCGGATTGTTTGCGCGGATTCTGGGTAGGAGAAGCAAACAAGGAACAGAGCATGCGTAATTTATTTGGACATAAATGAAAAGTGAATGGTTAACCTAAAATAACGTGTCAGAAGAAAAAAATACAAATTCTGAAGAGAAGGTTAGAACATGAGGGCAAAATATCACATTAATGGCATTTTCAACAAGACAAATGGATTTGAAGCCGAGACTAAAGATGATTTCCAGTCCGTACTGCGCACTTTCAAGAGTTTGTTTATGTTTATTGTTATGTTTCATGAATGATGTCAAATAAATTCAAAGTTTCATGCCAACCGCCATTATGGACGCGAAGCGACGCGAAACTTTGTTTCGTTCCTTCTCGTATCATTTGATGAAACAACTTTGCAGCTATAAAAATCAATGAAACAGTTGGAAAAGAATTTGAAAGGCCTCAAAGATAAGTTATGTGGTTCGTAACGAATAACATTTCTTCGCATTCTATCGAGTGAGTTTTTTATGCTTTAAACATTAGGGTGCTGAGAGTGCGCAGTACGGATCGGAAATCGTCTTTAAAGCTAAGATTTTAAGAGGCACCTAAATACTTTTATTGTCACATAAAACATAAATAGGGAAACTTTGCTACAGAGTTCAGGTTATGACTAAATAATACGTCTGTGACTTAGAACACACCCCAAGCCTCGTTAACATAAAATTCTACTTTCACGTGTTATATCTTTCCATTTTTGATGTTTAGGAATGGATCTCTTTGGCGATATGGCGGCTATTTTGAATGCAATTATTTTAAATGGCTATTATGGGATGCTCAGAGGGTTGTATTTGCCCCCTTTGCACCCCATAATAGCTATTTGAAACAATTAGAAGTCAAAATGACCGCCGTATCGCCGAAAAGGTCTATGACAAAATACACAAAATATGCACTTCTAAAGCGAGGCTTGGTGGTGACCTCGATCTCAGGAGAGATTCTGGAATCGAGGTTGGCTTGGGGTTCAAATTAGCTGGTCTGACATAAACATGCACAAGGACTATTAATGGTTTGACTTATTTTCTCTTATTCACTAGATGAAGCTGACGTCCTCAATAGCAGTGTGCTTTACCAAATTAGACTGCGCTTGAAGCTAACACTTTAAAAACGGGATTAATTGACGTTTATAGATCTATATATTCATTTGAGACTTTATTTTGTCTATCTATTTATCTATTTATTTCAACTAGATCATTGGATAATGAAATTCAAGATTTTTAATTGGCTAAGCCATCATAGTATATGAGCAATTTTACCATGCTGTACAAATAATATATGGTGAGCGTAAGCGTATTTTTTGGGGCGCCTTTAGTTTACTTTAGTTTTCTATATCTTGGGGGCGTTTTTAATCCGACGATTATTGCACTCGCGCTTGTTGGATATGAGATGATTATAGCCAACTCGGAGCTACTCGCATGGTTGGCTATCTATCATCTCTTATAATCCATCAAATATTTTCGTTCGCGCGCGATTGATCTAAACGCGTCACGCGACCGAATATTCCCCAGCTAAAACTGGGGAATATCCGAGGATGTTCCCCGATTTTCAAAACCGCGCGTGTTACGAAAAATATTTGAAGGATCAGTAAACACAATAGCCTCCATTTGGCGCGAAAATATGCTCGAATTTTTGTCCTTTGACATTATCTGTTCCTCAAAGCTCACAGTTTTCCTCGAGGTATGCTCTCGGCAAACTGTTCGCTTCTCGGAACAGATAATGTCCTCGCACAAATATCCGAACATATTTCCGCGCCAAATTGAGACTATTGTTTATATATCCAACGCGCGCTAGGGGAATAATTGTTAAGTACACATATCTCTATTTTATGCTTCTGAGAACTATTATAATACCCTAAGGTTAAAGAGTAAGTCAGAAATAAGTAAGGTCTTCACAGTGTTGGTAAATGTGCCACTCCCAATCTGTCAGCAATATCATCCTACAAACAACATAACCATCGTACATTAATTTAGTAATCACTGTGTATTACTGTAAGAAAGGTGTTCAAGTGGTTGCCGAAAGTAATTAAGTGTTTTAAACCTAACTACCTAAGTGTTTAACTAATTCAGTAAATGTTTGCCTTGGTTTTACGTTTGTTAGTCTCTAGTATCTTTGGTTGAAACATCACTGTTACCACTCATGAAGTGATGTGACCAATCAGAGCACATAGCTGTGTTTGTAAACAACTAAAGAGCAAAACCAAACAAATTATTAAGCGCGTTTTCCCGCGCTCCACCTTACAAGTTTTCCCGCGCTTGGTACCGGTTACATGTTTTCGCGCGCTTAATCGCTTATGAATACTAACCATGGCCTGCAACAAGTTCACGTGATAACGAATGCCGCCATCTTGACGAACTTTGCGCATGTGTTCTCTCTCGGGATCGCCAGCTACAAGTACTGCAGTCTCACCGTCTGCCTGGAGAACAAAGATGACCGTTAAATGTCACAGATTTAGTTCCACTCCCACCCCACTATCCCCGCTTTTGTTTGTTTGTCTGTTTGTTTGTTAATATTTTGATTTGTTGCTGTAGTACATACCGGCTGTAAATTTCTGTATTGATCCATTAGAGCCTGCATACGGTCCTCAAATCCGTCTGCAAACACATTAGGATTAACAGCTACGAAACAGTGCCCCTGAGGAAAAAAAATCAAATAACTACAGCGTTGATTGCCTGATAAGAGCTGTGCTTATGTTGAAGGGGAGGCCTCGTCAGAAGATTTGGATTAAACCCTTATTAGGAGTACAATCTGGGCGAGTCTTAAACGATATCTTACTCATACAAGATACTATTCTAAAACGGACAAACACTTTTATAGTGACGTCAACACTCATGTCCAGTACACTCGACTTGGGTTGGTTCGACTCTTCATCCACCCCGCCCGTCTTACCGGAAGTCAGGTCGTGATATTCAAAACGGAAGTGAATTCGAGTAACCGAAAGTCAACTTTAGAGAGGGCCTGTTGAAAATTTTGACGGATCGTGACGATTCGACACAGCTTCGATGGATACGACGTAGTGGTACGTAGTCAAGTCGAGATAGCTTGAGGCCACAAACACGCCACACACACTGACGATGATACACTGTTCACAGCCTCTCTATTTACGCATGCGAAAGTAAAAGCGAGCGAAGCGAGCGCGAAGCACGCGGGGGTCCAGTTCTCTCGCGATTCTATCCACGCGTTCAACAATCGAGTAAAAATACGAGAAAAAAGACGGCTGTAAGCAGTCTATGGCGATGAAGACGTTGCCAGCGAATGCATTCATCTCTGAAGGAATGTCTGATTGATCTATTGTCGTGGTATGAAGCCTGTATATTAGTATTAGGTTTCTTCTCTTGCAACTGCACAAGATACCTTGATGGTAAAAACCATGGCGTTGCATTCTGAACACGCAAGTTTGCTACAAAAATAGCGTAAATTACAACGTTAAAGAGGCGAGGAGGGGCTCAAAGGTTTTCTTTTCGGGTGGGGAGAATTCGCTGAACGACATGAGTGCAGGCGCAGATCGATCAATTCGACTTCAGCCTCCACTCACCTCGCACAGCGGCTTTCTATAACGAAACTTTTTGAACCTCTGCGGAGGAGAGAGGTTTTGAACTTCAGTTTTGCTCAGTTCATATATCATCATAACGAGGAAAGAATTCCTAAACACAAATCATTTTGTTACCAAGTTTGCAATTTTGTGGTCGTCTCCTTGCCAGTCCCTTATGTTGGTTCCAAATGCAGATCCCGACAACACTCCACAGAATACATCGACCATCATGGCTAATCCATAACCCTTGTAACCACCTGACAAATAAAAACTCATCTCTATCAGGAGCCCACCACTGGGAGCGTGCAACTCCCATACCAAGCCTATGTCACGGCATTTTTACAGACCGGTCTATTTTTAGGCTTCTTTTCCCGCGAAATAGGTCAGTTCCGGTCTACATGAGTGCGCATCGGTAGGGTAAAAAATGGCGGCCTCTCTTTTTAATCTTCCGGTGAAATGATAACGTCAGACAGTTTTAAAAAAATTAGTCCGTGCTTGTAATTGGTCACTGGGGTTCCTGTGGAGGTCTGAATTCGCGGTAAATTCAAACTAAAAATAGATCGGTCTGTGAAAACGCCGTGACAGGAATATGGGGTGGTTGCACGCTCCTAGCTAGTGATAGGCTCCTGTCTCTATCTGTCACGCAACGCTACGGTCACGGAAGAGAGGATCAGGTGTTTGACAGGAATGCTGTGTTACGTGACAGGAAGAGAGGAGCACTGATCTGATATTCAGAAGACTAGATCACATAAGCTGAGAGAAACGCGAATAATGACAAGGCGAAAAAACATGTCTTGGTCAGAAGTAATGGAGTGTAGAGGCATTTTTTCCTTCATGGCCAGAAGAAATCATTTTTTGGATTCTTGTTACGTTGAAAAAAATGTACAATCCCGTTTGACATTACACATGTTAAAAGGACTAAGTCACAACCTAAACTACACACATGCTAACATACTTATTTGGGAACTTTATTTATCAGTCCTAGATCCTTTTTGCTAAGTTATTTTCGAGACTTCGGGCTTTTGGAGCATTTTTTGTGCTCAGCTAAGTGGATGTACAATATACCTTCCTTCGGAAGTGATTAAGACATTTTATGTAATTACTCCTCATTTATTACTCACCCAATTTTCTGCTCCCCCACGCACGCGTTCACACACGCACGCACGCGCCCACCCACTCACGCACGAGCCTACGCTTACTATTACAGCAAAGAATCGCTTACGATAATTGTATTCAATAGATTACCTGTAAGCTCTTTTCCACCCAACGGCATCAAACCTCCGCCTTGAATAACCTCCTCAGGAACAACAGTTTCCTAACAAAAGAGAGCGTTTATATTTTTTTTCTCAAGTCAATTAACTGCTTCCACTTGCCTCACAGACCTGTTTATATCCAGAAGAGTTGTCTCTGGTAGCAGGGTAGTGCCTCTCTCCCGCGCCACCTATCACCAAGTGTTTTTATAAAAACGTTGTCCTTACTGACCGGGCCAAACATCATTCTCGTCCCCAGTGTTACTCGTTTTAAATGTCGTTACTTGAAACTGAGGCTCTGGAGATGACTATGGCCCATATTTTGACCCATTCGGTTTCGTGCCTTCTCTTCATGCCTCTACTCGTTTTAGGTGAGCCCAGTCTCCTGTTTGGAATTCAACGCGACACTAAAGGCAACGCGAAACCCAACACGACAATACACAAAAGCAGACTTTGTGATTTCTCCCTCCATTGCTATTTATAAAGCATTGTATGAAAAGTTCTCTCGCCCTTGGTAGCTCGATATGAGAGGTAACTCTCCTCTCATAGCCTACTTTCCTAGACATAGTACACGGCAGTTCTTTCAACTCGTCACGCGATCTTTATTTCTGGACGAAGATTGAAGATTGCGTGACGAACTGAAAGCATATCTATGTTGGTTTTTCGTCAGTTACGCAGTACGTGGAGAAACTATAACTGGGCTAACCTCAGGTTATAGTGCAAGGGGTATTGCGTAAAATAAAACACAAATATTCAGCCTGTTCGTAATCCCGTGAAGTTATATCTCATCCAAGAAAAGCCGGATCTCCTAACAATTTGAACCACGACAAGAAGTATTTCGATCGCCACCCCTTAAGACAGCCAAGGATCTGAGAACGAGATCAGCTAACACATTTCCTGACGCGTCATCACGTGATCTCTCACCTGTCCTTTTGAGTTCACGCCCCAGCCTTGTGGCATTTCAGTTTCTTTCCTGCGGCACATTTCTACCTGAGGAGAAAATAAAGTGATAACAATTTGTTTAGTTTCATGTGCACACCGTTCAAAACACAAAGTAAGTAAAAAAACTTTTCAGCGAAGAGAAGTGGTGATCGAAAGTGGTTTTGTTCACAGTAAACAGCCTGATTAACTCTTTATGATTATAATAACACACCTTTCCAAATGCCACTGCTGACGTGGCCATATCCAGTAGAAAGCTGTCCCCTGCCCTCCCTGGAGCGGCTACTGAGAGGGCATTTGTTCCTATGGACGGCTTAAAGACAGAGAATTTAAACACATTGATTCACTTGTACTGTTATGAATGACTCCATAAGACTTGCGGTTTTGTTAATTAACGTCATCATTTTATAACAGACCAGTTTTTGGTAAAATCGTAAATTTTGAAACGACAGAATCTTCTGTAACCGTAGGGTAATTTGGATATGTGTTTTACAGCTGATAGCAGCCTTGCAATAAGAAGCGAGCTCGAGGTTTAGCTAGGTTTCTTTGAGTAATAACTTTGAGTTCTGTCTAGTAAGGAAGTGAGACTGATCAGCATTTAACACCATGTTCCTTGTTGGTCTGCTTCAGGCTCTCGGTTTGGGGAGGCGAGCGAAATGGGAACAAAGTGAGAGCGAGAACGTTGGAAATCTAGTTAAGAAAGCGGGCGAGCCCTTTCTAGCTCCAAACTTCTCGCCTTTTCTCCGCTTGTCCTTTGCTCTGGTTCCACACTACTAACCAAACGCCTGGAACAGGCTAGGTCCTTGTTGATGTTTTGGTCCACCTGACATGAAATGATGCCACCAGGAAGCAAGCAAGGGCAGCTCCTAGCAAGTCACTGAATTACATTTTCCAAACTACCCTGTCGCAATCGCTCTAAACGACTGTAAGAGGAAAGCTTAAACTCGAAGCTCCGGAGTTACCTTAGCGGCTCTGGTTGGCACCACTACTGGAGATGTATTGGTCATACTCATTCCCTAAAAAGCAAGAATAGAAATCCAACAACTCTTACTGATTTTCTTGACATTTTACAACTCTAACACAATATCAGCTCCGACGATTGTTTATACACTAATGGGAACGCATAAAGGGCGGGCCAGTTTGAGCGAGGAGGGATTAGGACAATAAGAGAGGTGAGTGCCACACCCATGCCTTGTACCAATTACTATGTCTAAAGCGTGTCGCCACGTAACCACTCCTGATTTCGAGAGAAAACCAAAATGTTTTTTTGTGTGTGTTTACTTACTATCATTCCTTGTTGAAGGGCTCGGGCGCTATACCAACCTGCTATGCCAAAATGGGTTGAACCTGGTCGAGGTAAAAAACAAAACAAAATTTGAAAACAACCAGCTAGGCACGTTGAGGCGGCTATAACGTTAAAGAAACCCGATTACTTTTATGTGTCAAAAGACAGTTAAAAATGAGCATAAACCCGCTTCAAACGTTGCACTATCGTCGTGTCCAACTCAATTGATGAATTCAGGTTCGACTTTAGCGCGGGCGTAGTTCGACTTTTAATTGAATCAACGTCGGTGAGAGTCGGGTAGCTCGAAAAGCTCAGTCGTGTTACCCGACTTTGGCACGACGATCATTCAAACGTCAAGTTACACTGGAGTCGAGCTCAATACATGTGTACTGACCTGCTTATTTGGTTCATTTTTCATGAATCCGCGGAAAAAAGCTCGTGGTTCTTGAAGAGTAAGAAGGACAGAAGTGAAATACAAGTACGACTGAATTGGCAAATGTCGAGTTTAGTTGAACTGAATCACAACAGGATGGGATGCAACGTTAAACTCAACTGCGCAGCTGCAGTCGCGTTGGAGTGAAAACCGAGAGAGGATGAAGAGTGAAGGCCTTGTTCCCAAGGTAATACCCCCGATTTATTTTTAGAACATTTCCATGTTCCGAAATCCCAGGGGGTCTAGAAAAAGCCTATCCTGTGATACGGATTTTTCTGCCATGGAGAGCCCGACCGGCTCTACAAGCTCTTTCATCCTCCACGAAAACATCCACGCAATGTCTAAAACTAACTCAACTTAATAACTTTTTGAATAATTTTTTTACCCTTCATTTTCTCTTGGTGGAACATAATGCAGTTGCGGTCGATACGACGATAGCGCAACATTTGATCTGACCCTACTGACCTTTACAGGCTACCCAGCCAATCCCATGCTCCTTTGCCTTCTTGATGGCTAAATCCATGCAAAAATTACCCACGACCTATTATGAGATTGACAAGAGTTATCACGAACTGATTAGAATGTAACCCAATGTATGGGCTTGAGTAAAAAAAAGTCACACGAATTAGTTTTGCACACAAACAACGAAAGTAATAGCACCGCCAATCAAAAGGCGCTCCAATGGCATAATTAACCAAACAGAATTCATCGAATAACTTTGCAACCGAATCCAAGCGCGGGATAACCA
The DNA here is from genome assembly GCF_042242905.1 of Orbicella faveolata. Classification (NCBI taxonomy): domain Eukaryota; kingdom Metazoa; phylum Cnidaria; class Anthozoa; order Scleractinia; family Merulinidae; genus Orbicella; species Orbicella faveolata. The sequence continues at coordinate 7,836,895 of NW_028301541.1, forward strand.
CCGACTTTAAGCGCGGGAAAACAACAAACTCCAAGCGCAGGAAAACCACCGACTCCAACCGCAGGAAAACAGAAGACTACAAGCGCGAGAAAACAACCGACTCCTGCAAGCGCGGGAAAACAATCAGTGCCAAGGGCGGGATAGTGCACATGACAAAAATCCCTACCGGCTTGTTTGTCGTGAAAAAGGCAAGTTTGTTTTTATTGGTTAAATCTAGCTCCACAAATATTAGTAAGAACATTGTAGTCCCCAGAGGCCTGGACTCTTCTGCTGGGTCAGCACCGGTTTCGACTTTTGACTATTCTAAAGCGTACGTATTTAAGATAGTTAGCCAATCAGATTTGCGCAGAAGCCGTCTGTGTATCGTATCTATTACGAATACTTGCGAGTTCAAAATCTTGGTTTTTTCCCCGCATTTTAAACTTGTTTCTGGTAACTTCCAGAGGCAAATACCCTTCAACATCCATTTCCTTATCGTTCTGTGTAGTTCAGTTGTGAAAATTTCCATCATTGTACAATAAAAATACGAAGGCAATTTAAGAGTTCTTGTAACTTGCGTGAATATTGTGAAAAAAGAGTTCTCAGATCAGAGTGTGAAGATAACCGAAAAGGTAAAATCACAGAAACAAATGTTCTTTTGTTTAATTATTTTTCGGAAAAGCGAAAAGCAATACACGCAAAACATAGCTCCCGATTTAACTCCCGACCGCAAAAAGTACGTAAGCACGACTTTACTTAAAAATGAAAATCGCTCTAAACGGAAAGTTTTAACTTGAACGAAGGAAAATCTCTCAGAAGGGAGATGACAGTTAGAATTTTAATTCTCAGAGATAGACTTCTGTCAGTAAATGTAAGGCCATTTCACACAAAATATTCTTAATGATAATCATTTCATGTAGACTAAATATTGTTCAAATGTTCTTACCGGACCAAGAAGGTCGTTACCGTTTACCAGCGCTGTCGCGACTGTTTCCTTTTCAATGCTTGGCTCCCCATGAGGTTGCGTGACGCCATTCTTAATGTCACTAATATAGATTTCTTCAAGAAAAAACAAGGCATTGTCACAACACTCTAAATGGCTTAATCAAATGGCTTATCTAGCCAATCAAATCACGTGTCTCCACAGCGCAGACACCTTTTTCTGGTACCAAGTCCCCGCCGGCTAAGAGGAGACGGGGCACGGGACTGATTTGTCGTCGTGCCAAGCCCTCTCGGTTAAGAGTGACAGGTAGTCTTTTGTGGCTTTTACTTCCGATATCTTCTAGAGTTCCGTTCAACCTACGTCTTCTTACGTTCTGAAGGTCATTGGACATTTTTGCAAAAAGTCTTGCAGACCCTATTTTTTTATCTTTTCTTTTAACAGTTTATGAAGTCCATTGTTCAGGATTGTGTGACGTACGTGTAAACTAATTTACATGTAATGCAAGGGGAAGGGTAAACAAACCGAGGTTCGAACGACACCACGGTGTCCACTGATAGAAAATCGAATGAAACATCAAGGCCTATAAAGACAGTTGTAAAATGCTTATCTCAAGACGGTTTCTCTTTTGGTAAACGCCTTCAAAGCAACAAAAGAACGAACATACTTCAGAATAAATATAACAGTGCTCGTGAAGATTCTGATCGAGTGAAGATGGACTTGAAATCGTGTGTCGAGATCAATCGATTGATGTTTACTGCTTTTAGTCCAACAAGAGTGTTCCAGATGAGCAGGAGGTCTCAGGACAAAGACCCCACAAGATCAGCTACAAGGCTCGACAAAGTAATTGAAAATTTATAATGATTTGGTTGGTGCAGTGAAATTGACCGTTGTAATTCCTGTTGTCAGTAGTCACCTTTCTTTGAAAACTTATCTGGTCTGGAACCCTGCAACATGCAGCCTAAAAGCTTCGCTCTCCATTCTGTGTAAAACTAATACTTCGATATCGAAATGCAATGGGTTTCCTCTGTATCAAATATTGATTGTTTCTCGGACAGAACTGAGATATTTTAAAGTTAACACAGCTCTTACCTAATCTATTGAGTCCGTGGGTATCATGTCCCCTGATCTCAGCCTCTGTGAGCACTTGAGAGAGAGCTGTACAGTGTTGTGGATCAGTTCCTACAGCTTTCATGCATCGCTCTACAAATGACTGCACTTCTTCTACAGCTACACATTTGTACATCTTGACCCTTTTCAAGAGCGTAGCGTTACGCCGATCTTAGATCCAGACAGGCGTAGTGATAGGCTCCTGACACAAGGCCTTCGAGGTATTTGACCTTAGATTTCAACACAAAAAAACGTTAATTTCCAGCTTTGTTTTCTTTCGCGTCACGCGCGACGGACTAAGCGAAAGAGGAACTACTCGTAGTCTGGAGATTTATGGGCTCCTGTGACAATGCTTTCATAAAATTTACGAGTAGAAGCAGGAGCTGGTAGATAGTCTTTGAGGTAATCATGCATCATTATCGCTATTTAAAATTATGAAAGTGTCAGTTAGTGCGTTGTTTTCGAATTCGTACCTTTAAGCCGGGTAAAAAGTAAATTTCAAGCCACGCCCTTTAACAGGATTTTGGTACCTCTTAGAGGACATTTTGAAAATTTCCGACTTGCACCCCCGTCCTTTTTATACGGAACTCCCCCTGGGGCCTAATGAATCTCAGACTAATATTTTCACTAATCAAACGCTGGTGCTCTTACCAAAATATCCACTGGTCGATCTCTAATAAAAAGTGTTTGATCATTACAGGGACGCAGTTAAGTAAACACTAAGCCAGCTCTTTATAACGAGCAAGGTGGCTTTTCTCACCTTGGCAGCTCCAAACTTATAATCCAAGTCTTTGTTTTAAAGTGAAATTTCAACTGGATTTAAGTTCTCTTTCAGCCGGTGAAACTAGCCGGCAGCCTGCCCTTAGCGACATCCCTGGATCAAATTGGTCCAAATTTCCTGCTAGTGCTTGTGCGAGAAATGTTCAGTGAAGCCCTCCATAACATGTGAACGCCAATTCCAGTCAGAATTTAAATTCTCTTATAAATCCCTTTGTCAAAATCTGTCGAGGTTTGTAGTGATTTGATCGCACGGTCGAAGCTAGAGATCAGCCGGTAGAACAGTCAATGTGTCTCCAGTGCTACGCTTTCCTCGCCTCGTGCCAAGGCTCCGCCGACCAAGAGGGACAGATGGTTCTGGGGACAAGAATGAGGACCAGTTTGGCCTTCGTCTGCTGTCCGTAGCGAATTTCCGGTGCCAAGCCGCATCATGAATTTTTTAAACCTACTGAAAAGCAGGTCAATTTTTAGAACCGTTTTTGCCCTAAACGGGGCGAGCTGTGTGTGAATAACAGCTCGATCGGTGTCATAAGGGTCGACCGTTCATGTGAGGGCGCCCATCTTAAGGTGGTATGGTACCCTCAATATGGACCAAAAAGTTTGTTTAAATATGGTGAAGAAAGATCAATTGTGCGCTATTGCACTCAAGAAGAGAAATTAAATTTCTAGAGTTTTACTCAAAATGGTTGCTATGGAAACCAGCCACAGCCTTTTGAAGTAGTATTTTATAACATTGACGCCAACACTTCCTGCTCTTTTACAAAACAAGAACTGACTGTCAAATAAGCATATCATGTAAGTTTCTGTTTTGTTCTGTGCAATGAACCTAAGTTTTGACAGTTAACTCTTATTTTCAGTGCTTTTTACAGCTTTATTTGGAAATAACCTTATTTTTTACCACACCCAGTGGACAGATCATCTCATGTCACGTGACAGATCTTAAAATGTTACGATTTTTTTGGTTTATATCATTGCAACACTATTGGTCTTTGATCAGCCCAAGTTTCGGGAATTCTACTTAAAAACCTTGCAAAGTAGAAATGTTGGTGCGAAGTCAGTCGGTACAAAAGTAAACTTTTGAGAAAGATGCACTTTAAGTTTCTTACACGAAGTATTAAGCGTTTAACGAGCCACAAATAGCGGGGAAGGGGGGGTGCAGATTGCATCTCGGGGGAGGGTTGCAATGGTTGTTCTATTTTGTAAAAAGTTACCGCAGTTGTAGGAAATATTCCTTTTCATAAGGGAAATGAATGAGCCTGTGATGGCAATTTGAGGCAAAGCTTTTGACCAATAATTATACCAATCGAGTTGTGCATGTCTTAAAAGGTTTTTTCTAAATAGTTTCGTTCATATAAGTTAAAAATAATCTATATTTTTGGTTACGTTCTTATAGTAAACAGTCGTTGCTATAGCCGTTGCTACATGAAAAAACTCATACCACTGTGTACTTTCCTTAAATTTCACACTCATCTGGAAGGAAATTTGGCAAGATCATTTCAAAATGTTTTTGACAAGTCCTAAAGGGTCTTAAGTCTTGCATTTCCAAGAAATTGAATTTTTCATGAACATCGCCATATTTTAGGATACCATACCCCCTTAAAGGGACGTGAATTTATATCAGAAAATTTGAAGTAGAATCTGGGCGTGGTTCAAGCCTTATTGACCTCAAAGAATATCATTTTCACCCGGTCAGAAAACCTAGAGTACATGTCTTCGATGACACAGTATGAAAGCGTTTTTCTTTATTTCTTCACGCGCTAGCCTAAAAAATACCTTAATTCCCAATTTCTATCCCGAGAAGGGAAGACGAATGTCTCCAGCCTTCAACATGGAGATCCCACAGGGAATCAGAACGAGAGTCAACAAAAGTACACTGATTGAAAGACTGCATACAAGGTCAATCGAAGTGAGAGACATAGCCTGCGAACACAGACGGATTTCCAGCTTTTGTTTCATTGGTATCGTCTGTTTATAAAATGACTAGGAGCCGGACAAGACAAAATCTGAACAGGATCTTTTTAGGCTAGCACGTGATCTCAGCGTGACAGCGCTGGCAATCAAACAAGAGAGTGAGTAGAATCCGAGCTCTTCTCATCAGCAAGTTCTCGCCTATTGCATGCCACTTTTATAAACAAGGATGGCTAAGACTCAGGAAGATTAACATGGATTACGAACAAAACAATATGGACAACTTGGTGAATGTTTTGAAGATACTCCAGGAGGCAAAGGAGCTCAATCACGCCATTTTGAGTTGTCTTGACCTCGTACAAAATGTTTTTTAGCTTGAAGGAAACCTGAAAAGAGTAGTTCACTAGAACAAGGATTGTTAAAGATGAAGAAGAAAATAACAAGGATTGCAAACGACGAACTTGAAAAATTTAGGCTAAACTTTTCAAGATGCTCAAGCTGTGACGAAGCCTCTTTAAGATGGTGGATCTCATTTTCCTAAAACCAATCTAGAAGAACTGTCAGGTCAGCTTTTGTCAAGTATATTAGTATTCAAAGCGAATATTCTAAGCATGTCTTTTTCCATAAAATGTAAGTGTCCAGGTACTATAAGTGAGTGCAATGGCAGACTGAGGTCATGTGACAACAGCTCCTTCGTGCTGCCACATACTATCTACTGACTTGCTGAGCCAACTCGTGCCAGGCCCACTACATTTGGAGAGACGAGTTACATGTTACAGAGGAGGGCTACAATAAAATGGCACAAATAATCTAGGAGGACACGAAACACCTTCTGTAGCTAACACTTCAGGAGAGAAACATGAAACAAATGATTTTTTTTACTTCAATTTTATTTACACTACAATGTAACATTCTAATGTAAAATATATTTGTTCTAAAAAACGTTTGTGAGTTCTTCACATAGCATCATCGCCCTCATCATATCATCATCATAATCATCATCATCATCAATTTAACATAACTTTTTGTGCTAGTAGGCAGGCACATCAGCCTTATTCCATAGTAGGTCCAGTATGTATGTACAATATATCAATTTTTTAACCACTGTTCCTGTATAATATGCAGAGCTTTCAACTTGATAAACTGAGCAACCATTTAATACCAGACAGGACTCCATCCAGATTTTCAACACAAGCTGAATTGACCTGAAAATAGATGACAAACTGTATCATAATCATGGTAAAGGTCAGGTTGAATTTGAGACCACCACACACAAATCCATCAAGCGGCAGGGAGGAGGATTTGAATCCGGGACCTTTGGATTACAAGTTCAGTGCCAGTTGTAAATTAACCAGTAGGCCATGCCGCAACCAAGAAATTAAATCAATGTAGTCATTAGAAGCAAGAAACTCACCTGCCATGGTCTGTTAAGTCTTCTAAGCTGTAGAAGCTCTACAACAGTTACACAGGACAAAGAGGATGTTGTTGCTGTTGAAACACAAGACAGTACTAGAAGAGGGGCCTTGGCTTGTGTCCAGTTCTCATTCATCATGGCGGACAGTTCTGTGTCTCCTAGATTTACTATTTGGTGAGGATTAAAAATAAACCTTATTATGAGAATTGATAAAATTACTTGCAAAACAGAACTATTTTGCAAGTTGACCACTTCAGCCCAAGAAAATGTTGAGCTGAAGGGAAACCTCTTGATATTCCTTTTAAATATGTTCCTTCCTAATGTCTTAGATACCTTTCCTGGATTGTAGACTATGTTTTTTCAAAATTAAATTACCTCTTTGAGAGTCCGCTGAAGAATCAACAACATAGATAAAAGCATCAACAGTTTTGCAGAGTTCTTTGACGGGATGGCTCAAATCAATCTCACTTTGATGAGACTCATTTTCCTCCTCATTATCATCCTCATTATCATTATGTGCACCTCCTGCAGGAGCTAAAAGTTTGCTGAATCTCTGCTTGCCAAGCTGCGCATTAGCTTCTCTCTCTTTCCTGAAATAGATGATTGAATATTTTATTGTCATGGAAATCATCTAAAGAGTGGATTGCTTTTGATGAAAAAAGGAAGGTGGAGATAATATATGTTTGGCAAGTGGGCATTATAATAATTTATTATAAATTATTTGTACACTGTTGGTCTGACATTCCAAAAATTGCTTTAATTTACAATTTATAATGAACAGTCATAATTATAAAACCTAAGCTATAATTATAGTCTATAAAAAACCCTAGAGTTTGGGGAACTTTAAGTGGCTGAGGCTTTGGCATTGAAGCTTTCAATTGGTAATAAGTTTGGTCTAAATAGGTACTTTTAAATAGAACAAATATTTGCCAGATACTTGCATGTATATACTTAATAATAATCTTATTACTTACTTATTTGATGCATAAAGTGTAATCAGGTTTAATTCCATGTCATCAAACTTCAAGCAAACTCCAGAACCAATACCTATAAAACAATGAAGGAACATTGTTTTAAAAGGTTTGTTGTTGGGTGAAATCTTCTTACTTACAAGTTTCATAATTCTATTTTCCCTTGGTGCAGAAATAGGGAATGAAGTAGGATTGGAAGTTCTTTTTATCAAATGTGTAGTTCCAGAAAATATCCATACCTCCCCCACGGAAGGGAATTTTTCTAAGTCCCCCCCACCCCTCTGGAAATTCCGATTGAGCTTCATACATTTCTTTAAATTTTTTGGTCTTACAGAACCCCCCACCCCCCAGGAAATTCCAATCCCTTTTGTGGGGGGAGTATGGATATTTTCTGGAACTGAACAATGTACTAACACTGTAGTAATATGGAGGTAAATCTATGACAAAATTTAGTACTCAGTAATTGATATCAAATTATCCAAATCGTACATGCATCAATCAAAAGCTGAATGGTAACTAGCCGATTCTACAAATGGTCATTAAGCAAACAGGCATCACGCTAAAATGCATCATGCTAAAAGGCACCATGCTTATAATAATAATAATAATAATAAAAACAATCTTTAAAGAGGAAGTGCCCGTCACGTAAATACATGGTTTTCAGGGAGGTCCTCTATAAAATAAAAAGTGTTAAAATCTAAAATGAGAAATACAAGTATCACAGATCTAAAATATAAAATATACAATAATTAAAACTACTAAAACTACCAAAACTACCTACTGTCATTTTTCTAAAAATGTTTATCCATTAAGAACCTTATAAGATTTTTCTTTCTGGGTTAGAAATACAGATAAAAAATAATCTGTAAATACCATCAAATTGTCCAGGAAACATGCCAGTCACTTCAAATGGTGATGTTGAGTCCCAGAGTAGCTGACGCACAAGACCTTTAGTATCAGATTCTAAACCAGGACCAAACATAACCAACCGGGGTGATTTTCTTTTGAAAAATGAAGACAGGTTCTGTAAGTTGTAAAAGACAATCGACTTAAAGGATTCTCTGGTTCTTCTTAAAGATCTGCATGCAGGACAGCATCGCAAGTATCTGCAGAGAAAATCAAGTCAAGTTAAGTTAATTTCATTGAGTGACAACTGCCTTGAATAAATTTTTAAATATGTTACGAGTGTTGGTTTCTGGGGGATTAGACTGGTAGAGACAGGAACAAAATGGTGGTTGAAAGGGGGCTGGTGGAAAACTGGGCAGATATATAAAGGTGAGGAAAGGAAACAGCAAGAAGTGCGGGTTCTTAAGGGGTAGAATCGAAACTGTGAAAATAGCACACAATTGTGCAGCATATTGCATGATATTATCAAAGAGGAAAGGTATCAAGGGGATGTGGTCACCACAGTGGGTACTAGGAGAAATAGGCTGGTGTGAAGGCTGGAAGCTCAGACACTATTTCTACACCCTCCCCCCCCCCCCCCCCAACCCATCCCCACTCCATGAAGGTGAAAAATCATTGAAACCATCATAGAAAAGTGAGAACTGATGACCTATTTCCAAGCTTTATATTGATCAAGTTGACTCTTGTTTATAATTACTCACATTTGTTTCAAAGTCAAATCAGATCTGGCCTCCATGTATGTGGATGGGCAGGACTTATATCCCATAGTGCTCCACTTGTGCATATCACGCTGCATCAAGTTCATCCATAACACCTTGTCGTCACTGAGCATGCTCCAGTAATGGCATGCTAATGCAGCTGTGCAAACTGATTTTGCATCCAAGTATGAGAATATTTTAAGTTGCAAGTTAACCTGCAATGAAATGATTAAATGATATGAAATGACCTTAACAAAATTTTAAGGATCCACTAGGCTGTATATATAGTCCAAATGTGTGATTCCAGAAAATATCCATACCCACCCAAAGGAGGGCTATTGGAAATTCCAAGGGGGAGAGGGTCTCAAGAGCCAAAATTTTTAAAGGAAAATTTGAACAAAAACTGGAATTTCAAGTGAGACGGGGGAGGGGCAGTGGGAATCAACCAAAAACCCTTCCATGGGAGGGGTATGGATATTTTCTGGAAAAACACAAATATACCACAAAATTTGAGGAAATTAAAGAGTATGAGTACAAGAAAACAAAATATTTTCAGGATATCTCCTAATATGAAGAGAATTATATAACGTTGCCTGATCTCTATACTTTCATGCACGATTTGTTTTTGCGCTTTTACGTTGAGAAATGTACCTGTTTAAAAGAAATGTTTTTGAGTTTTTAATTTGTATGATATCCCATTACCGACTGCCAATTTTCATTTTCTTTATGATCTTTGTTTTCGGCTATGAATTTTTTGAGCCGAATATTTCAGGGTAATTAGGATCTCCTAAGCTGTTCTTAGGTAAAGTTTAGCGTAAATTTTTGTTTTGAGTTCAATCCCAGGACGAATCATGGAGTGATCCTCTATACAGCTCGATCTACGGGGGCACAAACTTCTCTTCGTATTCAATCACTGGTTATTGTGCCCCTAACATCATTACACCTGTGTTAAAACCAACATACCGGTAGCTCTTGGAAACCAAATTCCGAAGAAGACAGTTCCCTAACGATGATTCTTTTGCCAACATCAGCCCGGGCTTTTGATGGTTGTACAGTAATTTCCTGCATTTCTCGTTCCATAATTGTAGTTTGGTAAAGCTTGAGCAAAAATTTGATTGGATATGTCGCTGCCTCGTAAAAACTCTCGCTGTCCGTACTCAAACCGGAAATCAAATTTTGTGCCGACTCGTTGGATTTAACTCGCATGTTTTTTCTCTCTGTTGCTCTGAACTTTCCTTCTGCGATGGTTTTCACTAAGTTTAAAGCGAAGATGGACGGTTCCTGCTGCCTAATGCAGGAAATAAAGAGTTTTATTTTGTTTTGTAATGTTTTAGCTGCGCGCAGAACAACGCAAATTTTATCGACGTGGCAATTTCCATCAACTTCCGGTTGTCACGCTCGGCACATCATTTCTATTTTTAACCGAAGGTAATTATGCAACTCATAGCTAGAATCAGGGTGGCTGGAATTTTGTTCTTCTCCACTCTCTAGACCTCGCTTATTGCTGTAAATTAATTTTTATAACAATTTCCTTTTATTTCTTAAGGAAATTTATCGAGACTTTTTCCAAGGCGATCGTCTTGTTCGATCATCACAGCGCGAATCAATCGTTTAATGAGTGATATTTTTACTCCTCGCTGTCCTTCTAAAGAGCCAAAAAGATTGATACATAGACAGTGCAGGACAAATTGTGTTTTTAGTCCTAATCTTTCACTCGATAAGAGAAAGAGTGTTCAATTTGACTCAAGAGTCTAAACCGAAAACAGTTGCGGAGTTGCGTGACGTATCACACTGTTTCTGTTAATAAATTGTAACGCGAGTCACGCGCTTTTACACCTGCACGAAGTGCTAGACGGGAGAGCCTGTTTTTAGGGGAGGTGTAACCTGTATGCAGAGGTCTACCACATCCTTAAAACTAAGGGTGGGCAGTAGTAGACTTCTGCACGTAGGCTTGATGTGCCTGCATGTCCTTTGGATTTTACCCTTTTCGATCCTTGGAATAATAGATTTGTGCTGGTCATGACATCATTGTCATTCACTTGTCAGTCAGATGAATTGACGGGCGGAGACAAAGTCTTCTTAAAGCCTGACAACTTCCCGGTAGTTTCTGAAGCTCACTGGTATGAGTGACTTTCTGCACCATATGAATACAGTGACAGTTGATATCCTATTTTCAATATAAGTCAATCTCCCAGTCATAGACAGAGCATATATCTGATATGACGCATGTAGGGAGGGGATTAACTCTCGAATTTTTGGATGGGTATGTGTTGTAACACTGAAGCCTTCTTTAATGCCAGACTATGTTTTATTTGTAACATAACATTTGTAGACTAGGTACCAAAAATCCCCCAACTTGCTATAATATTTTCCAGACTATCAGTTTTACCAAGATGAGTTGCTAAATTCCATCCATTTATGTATTTAAAATTTTTTTACCAATAGGGCTTTTCAGTTGTACCTTCCCTGGGCATTAATCACACAATTCATTTTCTTGTTCAACATTTTTGTACAACTATAATTTTCTTTATTACCTACAAGTATTCATCTACAAATTATACTACTGAATAACTTTTTCTTTCTTTTTTAAAGCACTTTTTTCTCTATGGTTGACATCTTCACAGTGTGTGGTATTTAAAGAATGTAAAACCTCTTTGCTTGAAGAACCTAAAGGCAACGAAAAAATAACAAAAAAAATGAAAAGGAAAAACAGAAATATTGACTGAGCCAATATTATTATCTAGCTCTTTTCTCAAGATCACCATGGGAACTCAAAAAAGTAGATCAGTTGGATTTGTAAATGACTTCATTTGGTACATGTGTTTTCACTGCACAGGTATTTCTCTAGGACAACCACTGAACTGCTAGCCTGCAATCACAGCCACCCCTGTTCACCTCTAGACAATCAAAAGAGAACTGCAAGGAGCAAGTGGAGGTTGATCTAGTTGCAGTTAACAAACTGACAGAGTGATAAAGGCAAGGAATTTGCAATAGACTGGGACATGCACAAGTTTATAGGAAACCTTTCAGCTTTAATTTGGCACATATTTTTTAGACCATCCTGGCTAACTAAGACTGTTAGTACTGTGTTGATAAGCTACAGTGTGCCAGTTACTGGGCCCTTGCTGATTTCAAAAGTTAATAACACTGAACTATTCAAGCTAAATAAAATGACAACAAAAAATTTATGAATGACATCAAGTATTTAGCACTGCTGTGCTATTATAATTGAGGACACTCAGCTGCAAATAAATAAACAAATATTGAAAATAAAACTGGTGGAGGGCTGACCAGTAATGCTAAATAAAAAAGTTTGATTTTTCTTGGCACTCTAATATTGTTTTTAAGAATTGATTATTATAATTATGCTCTCAGATGTTCTCTTCATACATGTTTTTTTACATTACCTTGTTACATCATGTTCTTTAAATGATTGCCCTGTTTTTCCTGGGTATTGTCAGCTTTGTCATGAAACATCAGAATCACTAGAAGATTCATAATCCAAACCTAGAATACTGACAAGATATATTTATTTTGAACTTATTAGCTCTGTTCCTAACATTCCAAAACAAATTATCAATGGTTAGATAGCTAGAACTAAGAAAAACGTTTCTTGTTTTTTTTTTCCTGATATAAACAGTGCGTTGTGCTAATTAACTAACTCTCTTCATGTTCTGTGTTGTTATGGAATGGGTGAATGGCACTGTGTAATTGGTAAGGAAACATTGGTTTGACTTCTTTTACTGCAAGCAATATTTTGTAACATACCACACCCAAATTTGCAATTAGCCAATCAGAAGCCTAATATCCTGTCATATCAAGTCACTGACCTGATATGGCTATGATATCATGATCACTTGGCCATATTTGGGAACGGTAAATACCTAATCGAACCTTTTTGGTATACTTTGGCAACATACCGGGCTGGTTTGGTCTTGCCATGGGTATTTTGGCTTGACTACGTCTTGCCAAAATATGAACCATGGCTCGACCAAACTCTCCTGGTATGCCGCCAAAGCGTACCAAAAAGGTATGATTAGGTACGATGAGCGTGACTCTGAAATGCAAGACTTCTACAAACTCATCTGATCAAACAAACTATATCAAGTTTTATATCATGAAACTTACTTTTTGGCTTGAACATCCACATCATCTAAGGTAACATTTTTGAAATCATTATCCTGCAATATAAAAATTAAATTAGTAATACATAATGTGGACCACATGATTTGAAATATGTACTAATCAATTCTCCTGAAGAGTACTGCAGAAATCGTGATTCAGTCATATGCCTGTAATGTTATTGAATGATCACATCGATGGCACATGAAATTTCTTTTTGTGACAATCTTCCACCCCCTTGTGGAGGCACGGTGGCCTCATGGTTAGTGCACTTGTTCCCGGATCTAGTAGTCCGGGTTTGAGCCCTGGCCAGGGACACTGTGTTGTGTTCTTGGGCAAGACACTTGACTCTCACGGTACCTCTCTCCAGCCAGGAGCATAAATGGGTACCGGCAAATTGTTGGGGAAACCTAACAAATTGTGGGGGAGTGACCTGCGATAAATGAGAATCCCGTCCAGGGGGAGTAGAAATACTCCTACTGCTTCATGCTACAGAAACCAGGATAAGCTCCGGCAGCTATGAGCCAGTTGGCTCCAAGGCTTCACTTCCACCCCTTTACTTCCATTGGTTGCCTCACAAAAACATGAAAATACGGAAAATATTTCAATATTGTTGGTAATTGGACTGAATGCTGAGGAAAGAACATGTTCAGCAAATCAGCTGAGCTAAAGTTCTGTCACTGTCTTCATTCCTTGTCCCCAAGAAGTGTGGGCTTCTTTCTGGAACAGTAGCTCATAATCAAAGTTACAGTACACATTCAAGTACCTTGTTTATTTTCAAAGCCTGGTCTGAACCCTGTTCTGTACTAGATGATGATATACAGTCTGTACGTTTGTAAAACTTGCTACAGTGGGACTGATCATCACTTTTTGTGCTGATGGATTTTCTCACCTGACGAGTCAAAGACAATCAATTGTACACTTCTCAAAGTGACATCATCAGTAAAACAGTAAGCTCTGACTATTAATCTCCTCTATTTTATATATTTAGTTAATATTGAGTACTATCCGGCTATTAATTTAGCAATAGAAAAATTTTTTCCATGTTTACATTGAGTCATCTAAACATGAGGCAGGTTTGGAGAGCAGTCAAGGATTTGCATAACAACTGTAACTGTCTTAAATTCTCCCAAACCCCCAAGTGTTTAGATGAGGCTTAATGTAAACACAGATTGAAACTGTTTTACAGTACTCTATTGCTTTTATAAAAACATTCTCCAGAATGGAATACTAATACGTCAGTCCTGTTTACATACTCTCATCTAAACAAACCTATCGACCAATGAGAGCGTGCGTAGTATCTCAGCTATTCTATAATCCTCATTATAAACATCAATATTTTCCTACAGTCATATACCCCTCTTAATTAAGCCTTGCTCTTTCCTTCTAAAAGACACTTTGTGAACAGTTTATAACAGCAGATCAAATTTAACAAACCTCTCCTTCCAGTAATGGAGTGCAAATCTTTTTAGGTTTCACTTCTGTTTGAGAGTTTTCTAAATTCTTCCGTTTACTGATATATCCTCTTGGTTGCCATGGAACCCCTGTTGTACTTGGATCCAACTCATAAACCTTTCTCACAAATCTGTTAATTAATAACAGGAAATCATAAATAACTAATTAATAAATGAAACTAACTGAGTAGGGTACCATTTTTGAGTTATTTTTTTGTAAAAAAATACCTCTTAGTTGGCACGTCGGGGTATGTTATGGATGGGTCAATGGATGAGTGAGTGAGTGAGTGAGTGAGTGAGTGAGTGAGTGAGTGAGTGAGTGAGTGAGTGAGTGAGTGAGTGAGTGAGTGAGTGAGTGAGTGAGTGAGTGAGTGAGTGAGTGAGTGAGTGAGTGAGTGAGTGAGTGAGTGAGTGATGTATGTATGTCACACAAATCAGATTGGATCTACTGTAAACAGCCAATCAAATTTCTTGTTGTAAAGGTAAATGGTATGTAAGAAGATTTGTTCCTGATACAGTTTAGAATGGCCATATCTATTCTTCTATAAAAGAGGAAGTATTCATATATTGGGCTTACTTCTGTGGGTTAGGCTGAGGAGTTAAGTTATGAAGGAGATCAGCCTTGAGTTTTGAAACAGTTCATGAGCTAGTAGTATGCAAATGGCACGAGATATTTTTATTTTTAGTTACAAAGGTAACTTGATACTTTTGTTTTTCACAAGGAGTAAATTCAATTAGAGGTCATGAATAGTCGCTTCTAGCTCTAAGGACATGTTTTAGAGGAGATGAGACTATTTAGATTTGAAATAGTTCTAATGTTTACAATAGTAAGTGTAGGTAATGATTGTTTTGTTCTTGTTGCATACAAATATAACAAGATATTTTTGTTTTTTAGCAACAAAGGGTAATTTGACACCCTTGTTTTTCACAAGGGAGTAAATTCAATTAGAGCTGACGAATCGTCACCACTTATTCCCACGAGATGTTTGCTATCTTTAGTTACAAATGGTAGCTCAACACTTTTGTTTTTTATATGGGAGTAAATTCAATTAGAACTGACATGTTATCAGCTATTGTTCCCAGGATATTAAACGAAAAAGATGCTTTCATTTCTGGATGGTTTTTACGTCTCTGCAGTAGCAGTTTAATATTTTTATTTGATGGGCATTTTATGACATTCTTTTAAAGGTAAAATTATGAAAACTGTTCAAATGTTCTTTGAAGACTGCATGGCACCAAGTTAAAGTGCAAATTAATTAAATCCGACTTTCAACGTGTCAGAGAGGTTTTTTTTCTCTTTCTTTCAACTTCACAGGGAGTTTTACCAAAAAAGCTAGTCCCTGCGACTAGTCCAACGAATTCAAACCAGTGTGAATTTTTGGGACAAGTCCCTGCGACTTGTTCCTCAAAATGCTTCGTGTGAACTGTTCGTGGGACAAGTCCCAGCCCCTTCGGGTAAACTCTTCAGGGGACTGGTTGCAGGGACTAGACGCAGGCACTAGTCCCCTTGTGTATGCCGACCATAATGTATAACCTTGAATGTTATATGTTCATGAATATACAGGCATCTAATGTAGTTCAAGTAATACTGGAATAGTTATGCAGCATTGCATGAATATAAGCATTGCATTAAATCTCCTCACAGTCATGTCTCCTGCTGAAGACAGTGCAAATGGCTTGGTGGAGAATTATTTTCATTCTGATTATTTCCCATCTTCTTAATAATTAATATCGACCTGTGTTGACAAACATTGTAGGTAATTAAGAAGTTAAAATAAACATTTTACCTTTTATATTCGTTTTCAAGTTCTTCCACCTTATTTTCAAATTCTTTTATTTTTGTGTCAGGATACCGGTGTTGTCTAGCTCCAGATAGCTGCTATGAAGCACAATTTCATACATGTAGATTAAAATAATATTGACTAAATATTGATCTAAAATATCTAATTTAATTTAGTCTTAAACGAATTGTTAAGTGCCATCAAATCTTACTCCCCTTCCTGTCTCCCCATCTATAGCCCTAGGTGGAAAGACGCACTAAGAGTGAAAATTCCTGTCCAAGAACTTACATTTAACAATCTCAAACAAGCAGAATCGAAATATTAGTAGTTCTGGAATGAAACCACTAAATTACTACTATATTAACTTACATCTAAATAATAATCCATTTCCCTTTTAATTCCAGGGATCCACCTTTTGACTTCTGTAGCACTGTTTAAGGAGCGCTAGAGTGAAAAATATATTACAGATTTAGTCACATTGATATTGTCAGAATAACAAACAAATCACCAATCGTATCATCAAACTGTTAATTATTACTGCTTATCTTTCTTTGGTTTTCTTTGTTTCACCCAAACTTATTTCTTAAGTCATAAAATACATAAGTAAATGGAAACCTGGCTATTTAATTGGCTATTTATAAAAGAGCTTTTACTCAAAAACTAAACAATTTGATGCTTACTAGATGTGGCCTCTTTGGACTTTTTTCCAGTTCCTCTGCAATAAAACGTCAAAGGAAAGAATATTCAAAACCCATATTAGACAATATCGAGTCAAAAACAATATAGAAATAAACCTTTTTGCTGTTTTGCCAGCCATAATCTGTTAAGACCAATGAGCTTCCTCTCACAATTCCGCGCCATGTTTGTTTTGAACCCTACATACTGCAGGCTCAACCCAAGTGACGCGCGGCCTTATGGGAATATGTGTTGTGCCTGGTTCCCAAGCCGTCCTCTCTTTTACGGCCTTATCAAGAAATGGTGAGAATTTTGTATCCCTCACGTTAAAATCCACTTCCATCTTCCTGTAGAATGACTAAAATTCGAATCTTACATGCTGGAATTATAAACTACCCTCCCTTACGTCGATATGTGGCGTGTATTTTTTATTCATCGAGTCACTGATATTTGGTGGTGAAATTTTGCTACCGTGTAGCAACGAGGTTCTGTTTTGGAGCTCTGGAAATACTTTTCCCTCAGATCTTTCCTTTCATATTGTCTTCTGCTTATTTTTCAACTCATGTTAACTTAAAGCGTCAAGCAGGGGTTAAAATCTAAAAGTTTTGGAAGAGGCAAATCAGAATAATCAAATTGGAAAAGGCAAAATTAGCGAGTTTCTGTGAATAAACCTCTTCTTTGGCTAAATACCACACGAAATGGAACTAACTTTAACTTTTCTTCTCAAACTTTTTTGTGGAATGATTATCATGAGAAAATGAAAGAATTCTTTATGCTTCACGTTGCAAGACTAAAATACATGAAGTGTTAGAGTAAAGCATAGAGCTTGTTTATGTCTCTAAAGCAAACAGTTCTTGGCACGATTGTGCATCTGAATCCCTTCAGACTGTGGTGTTCAAAACACAAATTGACAACATTTCAACACAGTTAGCCTACATAACGCTCAGGTTAGCCGAAATAGCACTCTGGTCAGGCTAAATAATGCTCAGCTTAGCCTAAATATCACTGAGTTGAAGGTGGTTAGCTCTCGATAATTGCATAGGTTAACTGTATCCCACATTGTTTTGTGCCATTTTGCCATTTTGTGTTTTAAACATGCTCTTCAGTAAACTGTTCTTAAACATGTTATTATTACTATTTTCATTCACAGACGAAGGGAACATCTAGTTTTGGTAAGCGCCATAACAAAACACACACCCTTTGTGTGCGCTGTGGTCGATCAGCTTACCATATCCAGAAAAAGCGGTGTGCTTCATGTGGCTACCCAGCTGCTAGGATCAGGAAATGTAAGTCTCTTGATAGCAAATAGAAACGTGAACCCTTAAAGCTCTAAACCTCTCAGCAGCATGGCCAAGTGATTTAGGGCGCTGGTGTTGTAATCCGGAGGTCCCGGGTTCAAGGCCTCCACCCTGCCACTAGCAGAATTTGTTTCTTGGTAGTCCCAATTTCAAATCCCCAGTCACGTTTTGCAAATAGCCAACTGGTCTGCCTCCTGCTAGTTGGGATTTTTAACTATGTTACATTTATTTTGAAATATTTGTTTCCTTTGTTTCATTAGTATGCCCGTAAACTAGTTAAGCTTAGTGCTTGAATAGCTAAGTGCATTACCACTCTAAAGAAGATTTACATTTTTTACACTTGCATTTGCATTACTGCTCACTTTTGAGAGTTTGTTTCTGTTTTTGTTTGTAACAATTGTGACCACTTACATGAATTAAATTCAAAGTTTTGTGTTAATCCTGATTATGGATGAGAGGCTCAATGCTTCTGTTCTTTCAGGGGTTTCATAATTTTTCAGTAGGAGGACAAATGGTTTTTACAGGCGGGCAAAACTTTCTGAACTGAACTTCTTCTTTACAAGAAAAACTTTGGTCAGACCAGGTGGACAGTGTCATCCTCACAGTCAGTCAATTTGCCTGGTGCCTGTCCCTTAATGAAACCCTTGGTTCTTTGTCATCTTCCTAGATGAAACAACTTTTCAGCCGTAGAAATCAGAAAAATGTTGGACAAAGGGATTTAAAATGCTAGAAAGCTGACCCAGGTTGACCCAGGATAATTAGTCTCGATACTAATAGACCATATTCGTGTTCTTGGCATTGGACTTTAACTAAGCTTGTAATGGAGGCTCAGCAGTGGAATAACATTAAAAAGAGATCATGTCATTTGCATTTGAAAAGACTCCCTGCATTAGCCTTAGTTGCAAGCTAGTTCCATTGCAGTACTGGGAATACTAATATCGCCTATTGAAATCACTTCAATAGACAGTGAGCAGTCTCTCTTTTCCTCAAAAACCTGTGGGGCAGAACTTAAACCAAGTAAGCGTGAGACCGTGACTGAGAGCATGAAGTGCAGGCGTCGGAAGACAAGCGAAACAAGAAACTGCAGTGGTTTCATACAACATTTTGGATGCTACTTTGACAGGTTGCATCAATGACATTTCTGCCCTTTTTTGAACATGACACTCCAGTGTCTAATTTTTTACACAAATCAATCAGAGCTATATCGGGTAAGATGTGATGAATGGTTTGACAGATTGCAGCTGAAACCAGACCTATGATCACTCAAAAATTGTCGTACTGCTTGTCCAAACGGCTCTACTCTACTCTTAAGTCCTCCTAATACCACAGTCCTTCAAAAATAAGTGTGAAGCATAAAACCAATGGAAAGGTTGCAAGATCGAAATTTAAAAAAGAGCGGCAAATGTCACAAACCGTAGGGGTCACACCGTAGGAGACAGACATTGACAACAGAGTTTGGCATGGGCTGCATGTTACCTAATAAGTGACATGCAGCCCATGCCAAACTCTGTAATAAAGGTTACTAACAGATGTGTGTCATAACTTGGTGGATTGACCAATTGAATTACTCCATCAGAGTGCCTCGCATCAAAAATGTTGTATAAAACCATTGCAGTCTCTCTTTTCGCTCATCTTCTAACGCCCACGCTATGAGCAGCTCACGGCATCGCCACTCACAGTCACACTGGCACGCTTACTTGTTTTGCATTCTCCCCCACAGATTTTTGAGGAAAAGAGAGCCAGTCTCACAGTCTTTCTGTTCAAATGACAAGCTGCCTTCGTAAAAACTGTTTGAAAGTTCTTAAAATATCCTAACTTTTCTTTTAGTTAACTGGAGCATCAAGGCAAAGCGAAGAAAGACCACAGGAACTGGCCGCATGCGCCACCTCAAAGTGCTGTACCGCCGCTTTAAGAATGGATTCCGAGAGGGAACTGAGGCCAAGTCCCAAAAGAAGAAAAGTGGTGCCGCTGCCGCCTCCAGTGCCGCTAATCAATGAGGAAAAGTACATGTAATAAAACTGTTTTCTTCCAACAACGAAAATGTTGTCTGACTTTGATTTGATCACAGCACCTACTGTAAGTCCTTCACATCCTCCATTTTGAAACATATGAATGCAACTTCCTGCCAGATTAATTTTTGTGTTAAATTCCCTTGATTGTTGATGCTCTAGTTGAACAGTTTTTGTTCGATAAGCAGTGGATATTTTCTGAAAAAAAGCATTGAATTAGAATTGAAAACCAGCTTAGTCCAAGAATCAACCCAATCATGTGTCTCTAGAACCACTCTTTCCACATGCCACAACCCCACCAGCTGCCTAGAGGAACAGAGGGTTCTGGGTATGGTTTCAACAGAAGGTTCCGGGTTAATTTTTTTCATCAAAATTTATGAGCTTTACTCAGTAAGAATTGAGTAAGAATTGACATATCAATGCGATGAAACCGCGGAGGGACAGGAATGCTTGAGGCACCTTTCAAAAGAAGCTAAAGAACATTGAACATGGTCAGCCACCCCCAATACAGAGCCATCCTGGGTGAGAAAACGTCTCATAGTCGTAAATATATAGATTGAAGTTAACCGCTTATTTGAGCTATCAAACAGTTTACTCGCGAGGCTTTGAACTGGAATAGTCTCTAATAAACCACTAAATTTTTTATATTCAATACAACACCTCAAAATGCACAACGTCAAAATGGGAGACTGCTACCAGAGATACCAAGAAAGGATGAAGAATAGGAGAGGTAATCCCCTCTCGACCTTTACATTCCCATCGCAAATCCCTGTCGAGTTATTTTTAAGAAATGGTATTATTATATCCAGTTCTACCGCGGGTGATGTTGCTGCAAAAAGTAGAATGTTAATGTCGTTTCCAGCACCCGCGCGTTTTCGGTCATTGCTGACAGACAAATCGGAAACCGGAACCAAAATATGCTTGTTACGTCGACTGGTACATGAAGGCTATGTAGCGCCTTCCAGGCGTTCAGGCTCAACGGACCAAGCGAAAGAAGGACATACTTGAAGTTAAGCTAATTGAAGTGGGTGGGATGTTTTTACCTTTCTGCCGTATTTCTGCGAATGCAATTCGATCTGGCTCGTCTGGCCTTGCATGAAACATGGTGCGTGGATTTCAAAGGAAAAGCTACCCGACCAGCGGTCTTCTATATCCTTGGCATTGTAAAATCTCTCATTTGAAACAGGAAACCTTAGAGAAGAATCTATATTTTTGTATTATCACGAGATATCCCCAAATGAGGAATAGAACAATTCTTTTTTTACGATAACTGCAGAAATTCCCGCGCGCTCATTGGCTTATTTTATCGTCAGTATGCGGACGGACACATGAATTTATAATTTGTGCGATGCGTCAACGAGCGAGAGCGGACAATTTGACAATCTGTTATCGTAAAAAAAACAAACTGACGTCAGTTTTTTATGCGTCTGTCCTGTTATTGACAATGAATTTCGTCATAACATCGTAGAAGTAATCTGCGGATCCACAGCTACTTTGACAATGTTATGACGAAATTCATTATCAATAACAGGACAGACCATGAAAAACTGACGCCAATTTGTTAATTCGCGTTTTGCCAGGTTACACCAGAGGAATTTGAAAACGGGGCTTTACTTCTTCGGTTAGGCCTTCTGTCCACACTAATCCGTCACGAAAATGGAGCTTTTCGAAAACGCTCTCCAGACTGTAGGAATTTGAAAACGCCGGCTTTGCGTTTTAGTGTGGACGAAAACAGTTTGAAAATGTAGCTTTTCGAAAATCGATGACGCCACGATAATCATGATTTTTTCCTGCTCGAGTTTAACTCAAACACAAATGCAAGATGGCCGGTGATTGCAACGTTTTTAAATTCCTCCGGCGTAGTGCGGACGGAAAGCATTTGATGGATTTTCAGAGTGAAACCTCCGTTTTCAAATTCCTCCGCCGTAGTGTGGACGGGACCGAAGCTAATCGAGGATAACCGTGAATTTTGATTTCAGTTTTCAAATTATCAGTGAGGTTTCCTGCTAATATACATTTTTGATCTTCAGTTTTGACTTTGACTCTTGTCAAGCCCCACAAAATATGAGCAGTGAAAGACTGGACAACAAAAGTAACTTTCAACCCAACAGACCAAGAATGCACACACCAGTATAACCCATTAAAGAAAAGCGCATTTATTTTAAATCGCTACTCTAAATGTTTTTTCAAGTACAACTGTTGAATATCTAACTGTAAGTCACGATTCTGCTGCGCTAAATCTTCGCGAATTTGTTTCCTTAGAGCCACAAGGGCTTGAGCAGGCGGTAAATCCTTTGGCAACTCCAAAGACGATTCCGACACGATAACAACGGGCGAAGGCGACTTGTATGGCCTCCGCTGAAACGCTGTGGATGATTTAGCTCGTTGTGGAATACTTCCTTCTTGGTGTGGAGTTGCAGTTCTCGAAACAGGCGCCGACTTGGGACTGTCTCCAAACGAGACTCGCTTACGCGGAGAGCCATCTTGTACGGCAACTTTCTCGCGCGTGGAACCCGCGGAAATTTCAACTGAAAAAGCCGGGAATTCCTCATTTTCAATGAGACTTTCTTCAGCTTCTTCGGGAGTTACGCTTACACTATGTCCAACAAACGTTTGTTTTTCTTCGCTTGTTTGATTTTCCGTGTTCACGAAACTATTGCTTTCCATAACTGCTTCGGAAGTCGGAATTTTGATGGGAACACAATTGGAAAATCGTGATTCAGCATCGAGTCTTGGAGTGGATGGTGGACCGGGCGGTGCGGTTTGAGGTCGTCGCAGCTTTCTAACATCCCCCATCATTTCGTCTTCAATCGTTCGGGTTCTCTCTCGACTTGTCTTAGGGCGAATTTTCCGAACACTGCGACAGCTAACTTTTTTAGATTCATCGGTTTTCATACCTACAGACGTTAGCTCATCAAACTTTTTCACTTCCTTATTTTCGCTGCGTTTCGCTTCTATAACGCCCACAACTTTTTCCGAGCTATCTTCTCCAACTTCGAAGCTAACTCTCTTCAAAACCTTCTCTTCCACATTCTGCGCATGCCCCTCTGTGGTGACATTGACGCCATGTTGAGAAGAGATTTTACCATCTGCACTGACACCATCTTCAGATCTAGCATCCTCAACTTCGACAGCAGTAATACACTTATCGCGCGTGGAAACCAGGTTTCTTCGATCACGATAAACCCAGCGTGTTTCTAAACTAAGTTTGTAAGCAGGCGAATGGATTTTTTCCTCGTTTCGTTTAGAATCTTTCTCTCGCTCCGTTTTCCTCTCGTGAAAAATTACTGGATGTGTTTCACACAAGCCCTGCAAAAAACACAAGCATTACCAATTAGTGAACTTACTTCACAAACAAAGCCGTGAGTCTACCATATTTGTACCATTAGATCTATGTATTTCATCATCGTGTAGGATTCCAACATTAATATCAAGGTTTCAGGTTTAAGTTGTTATAACTTGAAGTTTTTCCATGGTTTTTTTTTTTGACATCTTTGTCTTAATTTTCCTCTTTCAAAGCCACACAAAAGTATTTAGCCAGCAAGTCAAGTCAAACAACTTTCATGCTTATCACTAGCACATGCAGAGGATTTAGGTACATAGAAATTAATTTACACGCATTGCATGCCTACACTGTTCTTTGGAATTTCATTGCAATTGCTTCGATGCTCTTTGCAAGCCCTTTGATTGGCTGAGAAAGTTGGAAATCAGCAGAAAGATGTCAAAATGATTGCTAAAAGCCCCGTCCACACTACGCTGGAGAAATTTGAAAACGCAGCTTTATTTCTACGGTTAGGCCTACCGTCCACACTAATCCGGCACGAAAACGGAGCTTTTCAAAAACGCTCTTCAAACCGGAGGAATTTGAAAACGCAGCTTTATTTCTACGGTTAGGCCTACCGTCCACACTAATCCGTCACGAAAACGGAGCTTTTCAAAAACGCTCTTCAAACCGGAGGAATTTGAAAACGCAGCTTTATTTCTACGGTTAGGCCTACCGTCCACACTAATCCGTCACGAAAACGGAGCTTTTCGGAAACGCTTTTCAGAGCAGAGAAAATTGAAAACGCCGGCTTTACGTTTTACTGTGGACGGAAAGCATTTTCAAACGGAGCTTTCCGAAAACGATGACGTCATCATAACCCTGCCAGAGTTTCCCTCAAAGAGAAAGGCGTTTTCAAATTCCTCCGGAGTAGTGTGGACGGAAAACATTTGATGCGTTTTCAGAGTGATGACGCCGTTTTCAAATTTCTCTGGCGTAGTGTGGACGTGTCCAAAGGCTATTATTGATAATGACAGGGCAAAAATGACTCTTAAAGGAGCTCAGTCACGGTTTTTTGTTATTTTGGCCACATACAAAATTACCTTTAAATAATAGGAAACCTGAAAATAACAGTTTAATAAGATAGAAAAACACCAAAGAGATAATGATAAACCATAAAGGAACAAGGATGGCTAAGGATGGAGATGATTAACACGGATTACAAACGACGAATTTGAAAAATTGAGGCTAAACTTTTCAATATGCGCAAACCGTGACGTAGCTCCTTGAAGTGTAGATGTTAGTTGTTATGTATTCTCGCACATTTACAATAGATTTAGAACACCGATAACAGACATACAATTACATAACGAAGCGGCAATGGTCTGAGAAAGTTATAGTTCATTTCGACGATCGCTCGTTATGAGAGAAATCCCATTATAACACAAATTTGTGGAAAGGACCAAACTCTTCTTTAGAACGGGTTGTGGCTAATACTTAACAATGTTACCCAACAATGTTATGGCGCACCTTTAAGGAGGTTAAGTTTAATCGTACAATTACAACGTTTGTTTGTTTTTAAATTTGTCTTTGTTTGTCAATTTGTCTGAATCTCTTTAAGGCTGGTTTTCACTAGCGACGGTGTCGGAGTCGGAAGAATCAGGACGTTTCCATTTCTTCCGATTCCGTTTACGACTCCGTCGTTTATGATCCAGTGAAAACTAGATTGTCGGAGTCGGAAGCAGAAGCGGAAGAACCAACCAATCACAAGGCCCGGAATCGAGCAGTGTGATTGGTTTA
Source organism: Orbicella faveolata (assembly GCF_042242905.1). Classification (NCBI taxonomy): domain Eukaryota; kingdom Metazoa; phylum Cnidaria; class Anthozoa; order Scleractinia; family Merulinidae; genus Orbicella; species Orbicella faveolata. Next base: position 7,861,999 of record NW_028301541.1, read on the forward strand.
TTCTTCCGCTTTTGCTTCCGACTCCGACAATCTAGTTTACACTAGATCGTAAGCGACGGAGTCTTAAGCGGATGCGTTTGCGGATGCGGTGTTCTGCTTCTGACTCCGTCGGTTTGATTTTCACTAGATCGTATCGCTTTACGCTTCTGATTACGACTCCGACTACGACTCCATCGCTAGTGAAAACCAGCCTTTAGAGCTCTAAACCTCAGAGCTTTATGAAAGATAAACTTAAAAGTTTAATTAAGATTTAGCTACTTTTCTTTAACTTTAAGAAAGGTTTTTTTGTCTCAGTTTAATAGCAGGAGGAAAGGATTTTGCGAGGAAAATTTCAGAGAACTAATCCCCGTTAAGAATGACCATTTGAAAAAAAAAGACGCAACTTTACAATGACTGTGAAACTACCTTCAAGAGGGAATGGAAGTATTTGAACGAAAACAGTTGAAAAGTATAACAAATGTTAAAGAGCTCGTAGACGTGTAATCCACTCTCAACAGTTACTGACGTTACTGGCTTATATTAATTTGCTATTACAATTGTAAAATACTTTGACGATTTAAAAAATACTTTAAACAAAATTGAAGAAATCACCTTAAGATATATTCATTAACCTCAGTTCAACTTTTTAGCAATGTACAACTTGCAACATTAGCTGTTTACGATAAGTTTTAAATTCATTTTACATTTTATACTGTTTACCTTTTAACCCGTTAAGATGAGAGAATGATTTAATTCTGATGCCAGGCATCCATCAGCTGCCACAATCTTGTCTACAAAAACCTGATTGTATGGTTCAAATGACAGTTACACAGAAAATAAATATGCATACCCCTCACAACAGACGGTTTTCTGGTATGACCACCCCCTCGATCTGGGGACTATTCTCTAGTATGAACCCCCCCCCCCCTGATCTGGAGATTCCCCTTCGGAATATATGGCTTCAAAAATTTTGCATTTAAAGCCTGTTCCACTTGTAATTTCTAATGACCTTCCTTAGGGGTGGATATGACAATTTATGAATTTGCTTGTTGTGCAGGGGAAGGGGCAAAAGTAAGAGCTGGAAAAAAAAAAAAAAAAAAAAAAGCAGCTGAAGGCCACTGATAAGATGCTGGTTCATTGTGGAGTTTAACTTCAAGTTGAAAGTTAAGATTTCAAATTAAAATGTTCTTTTTGACACTGATCGTAGTTTAGTGACTCCAGTTACATTTAACTATGTTGACTGTAAGCTGTAAATGTTAAAAGGAGGATTTCAGTCATAAGTTCTTAGTAATATTTAAATTATTTTGTGTATGGTTTAGCATCAACATTAAATTCTGTGTGCAAATAGTGATCCATAGTGATTTTCCAGTTTGAATGAATATGGAATGGGTGGCTACAGAAAATATCCATACCCCCACAATGGAGGGAATTGGAAATTCTGGAAGAGTAGGGGATCAAACACCCACGGAATTCCAGAGGGGAGAAGGGTTGAATGGTCAGTGGGAATGTATATAATACTCTTGGAAATTCAGAGGGGTGGGGTTATTTTTGTGTTCAAAAAATGTACAGTCTGTGGAGGTTGGGGGTCTTATGTGAAATTCCCTCATGGCAGGGGTATGGTCTGATACTTTCTGAAACTACACAATGTTGATTGACCACTTCCCTTTATCCCTTCAGATCTTGATCACGCACTACATGTAACTCTTGCAACTTTATTGACAATGACGTGTAACCATCCAACCCTCCCCAGGGACTCCACCCATACCCCTAGCGATTTAGCCTCTTACACAGACACCCTTAGGGCATATCAAATTTCCTCCCACACAGGACGTTCGGAATGTGTGGTGAGCATAAAGATTAGAGGATCTCCGCAAAGGAGGTTATGAGCAGTTTTGCAGGATCAAGAAAAGAAAATGATGAAATACATCTTTTACCTTTGAAGATGAATCATCATCTGTCTGCAGTCCCGCAGAAATGACACAAGCCTACAAACATCAACACATAACAATCATCAAATGTAACTTTTGGTTGTAAAAACTCCATATCACAGGCTGGGGTATTCCTCTAAAATACTAAAGGATGACCTTTTGGGAACTGACACAGCTAAAGAATCTGATGCTCAGCGCCAGTTTCCTTGATAAGCACTCCTCTCTACGCGGGTTATTATGTTCCTGTAGATTGTGAAGATGTACAAGTCCACGAATATATTTTTTCTAAAGACAAAAGATAAAGGCAGCTAAGAGTGTACACAACTTAGGACTGGTCATGGGTTCAAATCCATAAAAGCTTGATGTTTTTTGGGGGCTTCATTTTTGTAACTGCCTAAGTTGCATGTATAACTGTGATTATCTGTGATAGTAGATTTTTGGCTTTTGTTTCAGGAGAGTGAAACCAAAGCCAGAAATCTGTCCAGGTTTGCAGGATGCGATGATCTTTGCCGTCTTTAATTGTTTCTGCTATTGCACAATTCAAATATATAATTAATGATCTTTCATATTATTCACTTGGGCTGTGAGTGTCTTGTCCACGAATTTAACATAGGGTACAGGCCAAAGGTGTGAGATTTAAGACAGAACATCTGAATGTTCGAACAATAAGATACTCACATTCTGCCAGTTCAATTGCTCTTCCCAATTCAATGGAGCAGTTCTTTTTTTCCCTTGCTTTGCATTTTCATCACCAAGTTCAGGAACCTTCTCTCTGTTCTTTTCTGTTCTAACTACACCATTTTGCCCAACTCTCACTTCTAAGTTATGCCTCAAAAGATTTGGAACACTTTCACCTTTCTTAACATTAATTGAGTAACACAGAGGTGTTGTATTTTTTGTGTCACATGCAAATGAGTCGATGACACCAACACTTGTTTCTTGCGGCAGATTAAACCACACTGTGGGTTTATATTCAGAATCTTTTCCATTGTACTTGCCAAAAAAAGATGCAGTGCGAGGAATATCAGCTTTATTGTCTTGGTTTTTTTCATCTCTGCCACTTGTCTTGCTTGACAAAGTACAGCTTGGGCATGATTTAGTTTTCCTTCTTTGTATCTTTTCTCTATGTCCATTTGTGATTGATTTTGTCATGGAATGCTTGTACGCTTTGTCTTTCCCTCCTTTGTTTGGATGTTCAGAAGCTATAGATCTTGATGTAGTTGACGCTGATGCAGAAAAGAATCTTGAGGAAACAGTGGAACCAGATGTTCTGAAATAATGAAAAGGTTTTTTTTATTTTGCCAAGTAGAGGATATGCTTTAGCTTTGTGTTGGATGTACCACCAATTTCTGAGCACTTCGTTAAAGGGATTGAAAACACTTAAAAACGCTTTATTTATTACTTCTTTTCATGAAAGTATCTTGAGACAAAGCCATCATTTTATTGTATAAAATAAGCCAGATCTTAATTTTTAAAAAGCAATAGTCAAGAGCACTTTTTTTCCATGTTTACATAGCCTCATATTAAGCATGAGGGGGGTTTGGAGAATTTGAGACAGTTATGCAAACCCAAGAGCCACTCAAGGGTTTGCATAACTTTTGAGATTTCTCCCAGCCTCCTAAGAGTTAAGATGAGGCCATATTGTATACGAGGCAAGTGACCCATCAGGCCTGAGCTTATCCTGGTTTCGGTAGCATGAAGCGACTAGGAGTATTTCTACTCCCCCTGGATGGGATGCTAGTCCATCGCAGGGTTAGCCCCAGCATTATAGGTCGCTGGTACCCATTTATACACCAGGGTGGAGAGAGGCACTGTGAGAGTAAAGTGTCTGGCCCAATAACACAACGCAATGTCCCTGGCCAGGGCTCGAACCTGGACCGATCAATCCAGAGTCGAGTGCACTAATAATGTTTCGCAAAAAAGGCGCAAATCTAAAACGTCAAAACGGTGTTTACATACTCTCATTAAAACACACCTATCGACCAATGAGAGCGCGCGTAGTATCTCACGTATTTTATAAAAGCTAACGTCTTGATCTACAGTCAAATGCTTTGGGTTTTTTTTCTTCATTTAACATTGGAAAACACAGAACTTTCAAGAGATTGTAAAATATACTTTAAGATCTGTCATATCTCTCATCCGTCCGCATAATCCTTGAAAAAGTAAAACCAACGTCAGTGGTAACTAACCAAATATGTGTTACCTGACACTGGAGCGGTAACTGGACGCCGTCTTGTAACTGCACGACGATTCCTTGTCAATATCCCGCAAAGATCGCTCGGCCTTCTCTCTGGAAACTTTGAGTTTAGCTTCTATGCCAGCACGAAACCTCCCCTAGAAGTTTATAATAAAAAGAGTAAACAAACTATACGAAAAAGACAACAATGTATAATTAGCACAATTACGGAAACAGCAAAGCAATGAGTCAATTAGCGAACTTCTCCGTTGTGCTCGTAAAGGATTTTTACCTTCGAATGTTTGTAGTAGATCCTGTCGGAAATCTTGTCCAGTTCATTAAGAGTACTTATACACCTTGAAGCCATTTGTCGTTTGGATGAAATATCGCTAAGTTGTGGTGTTTACACCCTGAGTAAACAATCTACTCTCCACACAGCCCAGTCCGTGAAATACAATCCAAAAAAGAATCATCTTTCAGCTGCCACAAACATGCTGTCAAGCGTGTCTGCAGAAATCGCGCCCAAGATGACACAAATAAACTGCAAAAGTCTTCAACAAATTCTCTAATAAAATGCAAATAACCGAAAGCTGATTGAAAATATTAGCCGCTGACTTCAAAAACGCACACAAAGGAACATATAAACTCAATATTGTTTTCTTTGTCAACCATGGCGACCAGCACGGCAAAGCGACTGACTTGCTACTGATTACCATATTTGGTAAAACGTAGGCGGGAAAACATGGCAATTCAAATCTCTGTGCTATGATTGGTTAAAAATGATGTAATGCATCCGCTTTTGTTCTCCCGCCACACGATCGAATTCCTTCCCAAGGAACGACAAGAACGCGAGTAGGGGAAGATTGCAAGTGTGTCTTCCGTTGCAATGGCCTCTCAGAGCCCGACAGATGCCGTTCTTCCACTGTGGAAGAAAGCTGGGAAACCGGGAAAAGAGATGCAGAAGACTGAAGAAGAAAAGAAACCCGCAGCTGCGAAAATAACGGAATCGACGAAGTGAGTTTTAAAATGTGCACAACCGCGATGTCCTTCATGGTCGACCGAGTTTGTTTTGAAAATAACCGATTGGCGTTTGAAAAATATTGCTTGCCTCCTTCTTCATCAGGCCCATTTTAGAGGAACAAGCACTGCTGAGAGAAAAGCTGAAAACTATGCCAACGTGGAAGAAAGATAAAGAACCAGCTGTGAAGAGGAAAACACAACCGATGGTAAGTGATCTACAGGTTGCGACCGTGCGTCTTCAGTAAGATTGAATATTGGCCATTTTTACCTAAATTTTTGTTCATTTGAACGGAAATAGTACATTTTGTTCTTAGTTAATTGCTGTAAAATTAACTGTTTCGCAATTTTCTGACACAGAAAATTATATTTTCATTGACTCGCTCCTTACGATTCAAAATACATTGTAGTACATTATCTATGTTGATGTTGTTATCCGACACTCGCGAGTTCCAAAAAAAAACGTGCTAATTTTCTTAGCAGACGATTATCAATGGAGAACATACGGATATGTGTTACATTCACCAATATCGATTTTACGAAAATGATTTGTAACAGAAACATGATGCGTTGTTCCATTTCTTTTACCCTAAATTTACAGATGCAGTTTACAAAATAAGCTTAAGTTATGTTAGTATCAAATTTACACAGGCAAGTGTATTAGCATTTCAAGATCAGAATGTCATTTCTATTTTTATCTCTTAAATATAACTTGAAGCAAAACGTATCAAAATGTTCCATTATTTTGTTGGTAAATGTGATACATTTATGTTCGAACTTTATTTTTCCACGAGGAATGTTGTTTATTTCAACTGCTGTTTGTTCAAATTATACATCCAGTTAATTATTAATGACAAAATGACATGTGATCTGCAACTTCCTTGTCAAAGTCTGTTAAAGTTTATTTTTTGAATAGATTCCTGAAAAATATAATTAAATTGTAAGCAGTAAAACTTGTTGTTGGAGGAAACCATAAGATGCAATAGCATTTGTGTGAAAGACGGAAATTATGTTTAGCATTGTTTTGTTGTGAGCATTACAAAGAAGAAATCTGAAACCCTGATGGATTAAAAACCAATGAAATCCAAGATGCCAGTCAGCAGTGTTCAGTATTTAAAACAAATTATTATTATAGCTTATTACATTTCCCTGGTTGAAACTGTGCCTGTGTAATACTCTTAAATCTATGAAATTGTGAGGGAATTTTAAATCTGTTTTTCACAATTCTTGTGCAGTATGTTGAATGACAACCCTACTAACATTTTCATCTTTTTTTAATTAAACAAGTCATCAAAATAGTGTAGGAAAGAGTTATGAAAGAAGGGGATTTTATTAGCTAAGGAGCGAAATTTCCTACGATAATGTTTATTTCTCTCTTTTTTGACCAGCGCTGCCAGAAGTTGGAGACAGCCAAAAAAATTGACTAATGCCCTTGTTTTCAGTTTTATTTTCACAAACTCTAAACATTATTAATACTTTTCTAGTTACTTCAAGCTTACAAATAAATGTTGTTAAATGCAATTAGTGTAGTTTCTTACAAAGTACTGTTTGTGTTTTTAAACCCTAGGTAGCCAGGCCTCCTTCACCTGGAACATCTTCTGGTGCTAGTGCCAGGTCCCAAGCTGCTCAGCTTGGATCAATGGTCAGTGAGTAGATCTTTTAAACTTCCTTTTGTTATGATTCCCCATTGTTAGCATTGTATATAGTTGATTCTAAATTGTAGATTTTTGTTGATAAAATAATCATTTTTGACTTCATTTTGGAGGGTGTGATTTTACTTTAATACATTATATCCTTAACTGTTTTGTTCTAGCTAAGTTAGGAATAACCCCATTAACTTAGGAGGGTTTGGTTTATTCTTCATAATCTGTAAAGTTGACTCTATAAATTAACATCAGTTTTTCTTGTGTCTCTCATGTTATTGATCATGAATTTCATCATAACATTGTCAAAGTAGCTGTAGAACCACGAGGTGATAGCCGAGTGGATCTGCAAACTACTTTGACAATGTTATGACAAAATTTATTGTCAATAACAGGACAGATGCATGCACGAAAAACTGACGTCAATTTGTTTTTTACGATAACAAATTGTCAAACTGTCTGTTCTCAGTCGTTGACACATCGCATAAATTATAAATTCACGTGTCTGTCTACTTATCGACAATGAAAATTAGCCAATGAGCGCGTAAGGATTTCTGCAGTTATCACAAAAAAATTAAATCACAGACTCTTTACTCAGCTTGCATGTACAAGTAGCTTGAATATGAAGAACCTACAAAATACTAGGTATTAGCAATAAATTTTTAATTTCATTCTTAATTTTTTATTTCTGAACTGGTCTCATTTTGAATATATATTTTATTGTATACCAAACTCTTCATTTGAAGAGTAGAAGTTTGTGGAAGGTGAAATTTCTATTTTTTTATTGATATATTTTTAATTCAATATTTTATGTTGCAAGGAATGCTTGACCAGATTTGACTGTCTGCACAAGAACTAGGCAGGCCAGTCTTAAGAAATTATTATAAATTTAAATTAAATCAGCAAATCTGGTTGGTCAATATAATCAGTATTGCCAAGATGACAAAGAGAAACTCAACATTTATTATATTTAGTTTTTCCCATGCCCCTGTAATCTGCTGCACTGGCAAATGTGAGTGTTGTGCTACAGTATGTGCCAATCTAAAGTTTGAACCATTGCTGCAGCCTATTTTTCTTTTGGCTAATTCTTACGCAGACCATTACTAACTGTCACCAAATTTCTGCATTCCAGCCAGTGAAGGTACCATCTCCTCCAACCCGGCGACGCACACCTGGCAACTCACCTTCCAATTCTGTATCATTCTCATTTCCACGGAGTTCATCTCCTGTCTATGAAGTGTCAAATGAATTCAAACGCAAAGTAGAGAAAGCCATGCGAGCAAGACTCTACCTCTTACAACAGTCAGGACCCAACTCTTTTCTCATTGGTGGAGACTCACCAGATCATAAATTCCGTGTCATGATTGGACCACAGGTAAACAAATCTGGTATCTCTTGGTACTCTGGACTATGTATTGAGCAGTCAATGTTTGAGTATGTGCTAGGATTTTTGTGTTTTGTTCTTGGGCTAGAAGCTTTAATCACTTAGTGACCTTTCCCACCCAGCAGTATAAATGGGTACCAACCAGCTGTTGTGGCAATGTAGCCAAATGCTGTGGGGATAACTTGCAGGTTGAATGCCATCCAGTAGCAAATTACTCCTCTTAAGTCACTTTATGCCAAAGAAAGAAAAGATAAATACAACACAGTGGTACCAATGATCCATCTAGCTACCCCTTAAATGGAGTTAGTCATCATCGCCATTATCATTGTCGTCAACAACATCATCGTCATCATCATCATTATCATGTACTTCAACATCATTATGAGTTAGTTACAAAACAAGTGATGGGTGTAAAGTTAATGGTTAAATAATATTTACATTTATTTACTCCTTTTAATAACCAGTAGACTATACTGCAGAACATAACTTATAAAACTGACCAGTCACAGTGTACAATTGTACATGTTCTCTGAACAGAATCTTGAACAATTATTTTAATAATAATAAATTATATATAGCAAAGTTCTTACAGCACATCGAGTATAAATTCTCAATGTGTTTTCTGTATAAATATGAAATTTTAAGTGGTATGTATCAGTTAAAGAACCATTTGATTAACACAAGCCTTTTGAAAGGGAATGTCCTAAATTCACTCTGAAACGAACCAATGTAAGTAAATTTTATTTAAAGCTAAAACCAAGCACTAATAAAAAAATTTATTATTTTCAGAGTTGTACTTGTACAAGACCACATTGTGTCCATCTTCTTTTTGTGATGTTGAGAGTTTTTAAACTGAAAGAAAATGATCCTCTGTTATGGACCTTGAAATTGAAGAACTTTGAGGTAAGATTTCTTCTGCTGGTCAAGGCAGGTAACAGTTTTTTTTTTCTTAATAGTCTATTCAATTATACAAATATGCCTATTAGTGGAGGTTTGACTATTTCAGTTCATCTTTTTTCTGTCCTGAATTTGTTTTCAAGGTTGAGAATTTACTTTCCAAGTTCCACGCTCGTGTTACATCACGCTTGCAAAAAGACACAAGTGGCCAGTTGAAGAATTCGCGGTCGAGAGGTCAAAGAAGCACACCGCCATCAACCCCAAGCACATCAGGCCTTGGGGGACTGTTAACCCAGGCACGTGAGGATGAAGAAGTGTGTCCCATATGCTTGCTGGAAATGGTCGAAGGTGAAAGCTTAACAAGCTGTCAAGATGGATGCAACAACAGACTTCATCAGCATTGCATGGAAATATGTAAGTTTGTGTAAATTTAAGGGTAATGTACCAACAATCCAATGAAAAAGGACTTTTAATGAGACACCTGCCATTTTGCAATATTACATGTAAGTTAAATGTCCAACAATAGATGCTTTCTATTCTCCTTCTATGTTGGTTTTCGTCCTGGTGTAACCTAACTCTTTAGGGAACAACATTGTGTTCTGATTCAGTGTAATAATAGTATAATTGTTCATTTTATCTTTGTGATCAGGGGCTGCAGAATGCAAAAGACAGAGAGAGGCACTGTTCTGTCCATTGTGTCGGAAGGCGTGGTCATCAGAGGCATATGGAACAGAAAGGTATTGTTGCTATTCAATTTTCAGCAGCTACGAATAAAATTAAAGTGCTTCAAAAAGTCTCAAAACCTCAGTATTTTGTGTGAAGAACATATAAATAAAAATATTTGACCAAGTTTTTGTTTCCCAAGATGTGTGCAATTTTGAAGTTCCCAGAACTGTAGGCTCAGGCTAATATTTCCCTGATGCCATTGTTAGCGTCTCATACTTAGAATTTTATTACCTGACTAAAAAATAGAACTTGTGACATAAGTCAAGGTATGGTGCCCTAATGGTTAGAATGGCCCAGGTTTCAACCTTACTGACCAGAGTTATAGCGTTGTGTTCTTGGGTAAGACATTTCACTTTCACAGTGCCTCTCTTTAAATTTCCCAGGTGTATGACTGGGTACCCCAGATATAGTGCTAGGGAGTAACCCTGTGCTGGACTGGATGTAAGTAGTCCATCTAGGGTGCAAGGGGTGGGGGGTGCAGTATAAATACTCCAAGTTCCTAAATGCTATGGAAAAATTGATAAGTTTTGGCAAGACAATACAGTGACCTTTAGACGACAAATAAAAAACAACAGCCTGCCACACCATTCTTCACTCAGAGTTGGCAGTATTCTGACTATCAAATGAATAGTAAGTTATTTTTGACTGTTTTGTTTTGTTAGATCTCCGAGTCGCAGTATACGATCTGAACTGCCAAGGGTGGCAGCACCTTTAGGGCCAGAGGAGGTCACTTTGCCGCATTCAGACCCAGTACCAGCCGCCCAAATGGAACTGGCAAAACCATGGATTGAGGTGGGACATGATAATGAGCCGGAAAAAAAAAATTGGAAGAAATTTATTGGCTTTAAGCTGAGACTAACGTTTAGACTTAACAAAAAGTTACTTGAGTGTCCATTACATAAATGTAGTCTCGACCCCTGCTCAACAATTTATGATTTCTACTTTGCTAATTAATCTTGCATATGTAGCTGTTTAAAGTACTCAATATGGTACTCAAAAAGGATTTTCATGTTATTTTGTGATTAATTGTTACGCCTTAACCGTCAGGCATTTGGAGAGAACCTTGTGTGCTGCTTATTTTCTCGTGAATGGAATGTGCGAGAAACAGCTCTGCGCCGCCTGAGCAAGGATATCAACACAGTGTTTTTAGAAGGTAGCAGCACACAGAACATGGCCGCCTTTGAAGCAGGCTGTTCCCTGTTATCCATGATGTGTGGCGATCCTGTTTATCGAGTTTATGTGGCTGCACTGGTTTGTATTAATTTTTTTATTATTTAATTTAGTTCAACATATGGAGCACTCTTTCATGATTCCATAGCCAGAATAAAATTATGACTGAGTAAATGTCCATGGTTAAGTTAATTCTCTTCCCAGGTTACCGCTGTTTACTCTTCTCTTCTCCTCCAAAACAAAACAAAAAATGACTGAGGCAAGTGCCTTCAGTTGCTTTGCCTCATATTGATTGTGACCCTGCTTGCCATGGATGACAAAACTGTGGAAAACACTCACCAACTCTATGTCTAAATTATTTTTTCAGAGAACTCTTCGTGTATTGGTGATGTACATGACTTACTCCTCACAACAAGAAAAAAGACAGATCCAGAAGTACCTGTTTGGTGTTGTGGAAGCTGTGTTAGCAAAGTGTGCTGACTCTAACCGGTCAGTCAGTTGCTTAACCTAGGGAGGTGCGGTAGCCTCATGGTTGGTGCGCTTGTCTCCGGATTGAGCGGTCCGGGTTCGAGCCCTGGCTGGGGACATTGTGTTGTGTTCTTGGGTAAGACACTTTACTCTCACAGTGCCTCTCTCCACCCAGGTGTATAAATGGGTACCGGCGAACTTAATGCTGGGGGTAACCCTGCGATGGACCAGCATCCCATCCAGGGGGGAGTAGAAATACTCCTAGTCGCTTTATGCTACAGAAACCTGGATAAGCTCCGGCCTGAAGGGCCACTTGGCTCGTAAGCAGACTTTACCTTTACCAGTTGCTTAATTTAGTGCTTTTAATTAGAACTTTCTGATTAAGGCCACAATTCATTTCTCCATCAAAGTTTTTTGAGGAGACTGCAAAATTGTCTTTGTTGTTTAATCTTGTTGCAATAACTGGCTCTCAGAACACTGGTTTATATTCTGTTGCAATTAGTGACGGCTGCAGTGTATATTACAGATTTATTTTGGTGGTACTTCACACTGCTTTTCCTTAAAATTCTGTAATACATTTATTATTACTTTAGAAATATTAAACCAAAATGAGTACTACACAGTTTTTGTACCTACAATATTTATTACTAATAATAAATTCTTCTTGGCCCTTGTAGGCGTATTAGCACCTTGTCCATACAGGTTCTGCTGGAACTCTGCAAGGATGAATCGGGAGACCTGGCACTCGGCAAAATGCTTGGTGAACAACACGAACCACAGTCTCTGGGCGGTCTGAACTTCATTTTATCTTGTATCTTACGGACTGCGGCAGAATATGCCACCTGGCCATGGTGGCTGGGACGGCTTATGTTTCTACGGAAACTAATGGATGAATACGTCAGCGAGTTTGAGCTCTCGGCTGATTGTGCATCTGTCCAAATGGAGGCTGCTGGTGTTCTCATCCAGGCAAGGGGAGCAAATGTCAGTGAGGATGAAGATGAAATTTATCAGGACAATGTAACTCGGCTGATGTCAGTGTTGAAGTTTACTGTGCAGGCTGCGTACTGTTCCCACAGCAAGGTCAGCAAGCTTGCAATTGCTGTCCTTATGTCTTGCACTTCACTAGCATCACATTCCCCATCTGCTTTTAAACACATCAAGAAAGTTGTCTCTAAGCTCAAGCCAGCTCAGCGCAGTGCTCTTCATCGTCAGCTTCAAGCAATCCCTAGAGTCAGTACAGCTCCGTCGCACAGCAGCAACACTGTTGATAGTATTCAATCTCAAGCCAGCACTGATCTGCCATCTTCACATACCAGCTATCGGGATTCAGCGATTGGCAGCTTGTCATCAGCAGCATCAGATGACGAAACTGACAACTTTTCAGAATCTGAACTTTTTCAATCCATTGTGGACACCATCGAAAGACCAGAGTCGTTTTGCTTTTCTCCCAATGCTCTTTCTCCCAATAAAGAACTCAATCTCGATTGGAGCAGGTCAATAGAGGACTCTCCTCAAATGCCACCTGTCAAGTTGGCAGTTGGAAAGAAATGCCTGGAGATAATTGAGCAGGAGGAAGCAGAAGCCATGGCTAGGGCCATAGCTGTCTCCTCGCATGACCGTGGCCCCTCTAAGATAGCAAGTCTGGATTCAGGTGATGAAATGGTTATCGTTTTTACACAACCAGAGGTGGGTTGGTCTCTTGATGGAATTCGTAAAAGAAATATTTGTGAAAATATTTGTTCATGTAACCATTGATGGTATAATCATTAATTTTACAGGTCAGGAGTAATATTGTTAGTGACGTGGGTCAACCCTTTTTTTATTTTCCTTCTGTGGGACAGTATTCAAATGTCAGATTTCATTAAGGTTTTCAGCAGGAGGGTGACTCACTTCATAACCAGGCAAAACGTTTTGAATTGAACTTCTTTATAAGAAACACTTTTCTCTAGATGTTCAAATCATCCTCACAGCTGGTCTATTTTCCAAGTGCCCAGCCTTTAATCAAGCCCCTGAATGTAAAAGCAGAGCTCAACGTTGCGACTGCTGCGGTTGCCAATGCGACCAAATTTTTTTCACTGGTGACTAACTTTTCATGCTTTTCACTGATATACTTTTTCTGGCGACTAAATCTGAAAACTTAGGGGCCAGCTGGCCCCGAGGTTTTTTCCTGAAAGTCAAGCCCTGAACAGAACTGTCTGTCCCTTTCTCTCTTGACTCTTTCTGTCTGTCTGTCTGTCTTTGTTTATCTATGGAAACGAGGACAGTCAAGCAAGATGGTAAACTCTATCCACGCCTGGCAAACAGAATAGTGATTTATATATCATTATTTAATGCATCTAAAGCTCATACAGTGGCAGGGTAAGATATTTAGAAAGACTATACCTTGACTGTGCGTCATTTACTCTGTAGTCCTTGGAAAAGGCCGTCAACTCAAAACATCTGTATCTGGAAGGAGTTCATTGGAAAAAAGGAGAGCTACTAGGGACTGGTGCCTACTCATCTTGTTATGCTGTCAGAGATCTCATGAATGGATCGCTTATGGCTGTCAAACAGGTACATTTCATAATGCAACGTATAATCCATCTGGACGAAGTTTGGCTAGGTTTTTAGACTTTGTCAAAGTCCCTTGTGGTTGTAGGTGGTTTTGGCGCATCATTCGCTTCAACTTTTGTCGCTATTTCCACTACGACTTTTGTCGTGCCTGGGGTTGGCCGCGTGTAAAAGCCAGCTCCTGTGTCAGTGCTTTTCGTCCGTAATTTCATTATGATATCGCCGCAGCTTCCGAACTAATATATACCACGAAAGGAATGCCATAATTGTTTACAAGACATGTATAAACAAAACCTAGAGCTGTCATTTTATAAAGATTCGTAGAAATTCTAGTAAGGTTGCAATCAAATTGAACTCAAATCACGCTGAAAGTGCAGCTGGTTGCTGGGCGAGTGCGACAAAAATGGCGATTTCGCGACCAAAACTCACTTGTGTAAATGGGCCTTTAGACGAATTTTGCATCTCAATCTCTAGTATAAAAAGTGCCTTAACAAAGTTGAGCAAACCACTTCAGCAACTGCAGTGGGAACGTCGAGTTAAACTTGAGGTCTGATAAACTGTTTGATGGATTTGTAATAGACTGGGGAACACAGCCCGCTATTTTCTCGTATTTTTATTCGATCGTTGAACGCGCGAATAGAATCGCGAGAGAACTAGACTCCAGCACAAAACAGGAGTCTTGTAAGTGCGTCATACATCTTGACTGTGCTCGAAAAAAGTGCCGTCCCATTGTCCCAGACAAGTAGATTTTCGTTCTGGGAAAGTAACTTTTCATTCTCACTTGCCCCATGGGCAAGAGATCAAGCAAATCATCTGCCAATTAAATCATTAAAAGAGCAAAATAAGACTTGCCCAGGGCAAGCAAACTTTAAGAGCTACTTGTCCCAAGGGCAAGCTGGAATTCAGTTTTTTTTCGAGCCCTGAACTTGAGACACTTCTCTGTAAAACAGCAACATGAAATCACCACTTCAAATTATGGCAATTTTAAAGAACGTAAACCACGACTTTTAATTGTTGTGTTTTCCACACTGTATTAAGTGTATTTTGAATTCAATTCTGTGTTGACATTATCTCGTTCTAGCATTAACACTGATAAAACAATGTCAGTTACATTACATGTCTTTTCTCTTAAGCAACAAGGTAATTTGACTTTATTGGGTAGGTTTCTTTCTGCCGTAATTCGACCGAGGAACAGAACAAAGTGACTCAGACCATAGACGATGAAATTTCACTGCTGGGCAGACTGAAACATCCTCATCTCATCAAATGTCTGGGTGCAACAAAACACACAGGGCACTTCAACATCTTCCTAGAGTGGATGCCAGGTTAGATCAAATTTACTGATTGAATCGTCCTCCTGAATAAATGTAGACAATGCCGATCTTCACCCAGTTAATTATTCTTCTACACGCTCATCGGGACATGCTTTGAAAGTACACATTGTTAAGCATGATTTTTACAAGTTTTCAGTCCTGCCATTCGGACTCTATAGGAGTGGAACAAATTGCCCAGTCGTGTAACATTGGCAGAATCGCTTGAGTCTTTCAAAGAAGCTGTTTTTACGATTTATTAGTTATGTTTACGATTTATTAGATCTGCTAGTTTATCAGTTAACGCAGTCCCATATATTCGGCTTTGAATTTGGACTTGCATGGTAAATAAATTAAACACTTTCAAATGGGGAATAGCGTCTTAAGACGTCGGCGCTTGGTCGTGAAACATTTTTGCCCTTCTTCCCTTTCGATGAGATGTTTGGTTTCTCCTTTGCGTTTTGTTCCTAGAACGATTTTCATTCAAGTGTCGAAAAGTAAGTGGTTTTGCATCAACTTCGCCACACGATTGGCTTAAAAAACTCGCGCCACTTTTTAATCCAATCAGAAGTAAAATCAAAACCAATTGTAGCTCACTCGCACTCGTTTTCCCGCGCTTTGCATCAGCTACGTGTAATTACTTCGAGTTTTGATTGGTTCACTGAATTGTCTGTGTCCTTTGGGATTGGCTAGAGTGATTACTTCGGTTTTGGTTGTACGACTCTCAGTTGAAAACTGCTCTATTGCGAATGCTTTCGATTAGTTTTTACCACTTGCTCAAAAATTTCGGAAATTTCAGTGAGAATATAAATTGTAAGACAATTTTGGCTCGACCGACTGGAAAATGTTCGAAATAAAACAAAACAACCTTTATTTCGCGTTCCACTCGCTTCTCGGTAGCGATAAACTAATCCTTGTTCAGGAGAAAGACTTGTTTTGGCATCTGTTGTAAGGATCTATTCAGAACTTAGAACAGTGGAGAGCTGACGGCAACGCTCATTACATTCACTTCAAATAACGACGTTCTCTAATTTCGTTTCTCGTGTTTCTGTTTCAGGCGGGTCCATCACAAACCTTCTAAAAAAATATGGTGCGTTTGATGAAAAGATTGTGATCGACTACACCAGACAGATTCTTCAGGGCGTGGCCTACCTTCATCAGAACCAAGTGATTCACAGAGATATTAAAGGTAAATGAACTCATTACTTGCAAGTTAGCCATCCTTTACTGTGCCTTTCAATAACATGCGGACTCTAAAATTCAAAGCTCAACCGACAAATGCGTTTTTCGCTACCGTCAATCAAATTTTCGTCGGCTCCTCCCAGCTTCCGAGCACTGTTTCGTTGTCTGAACTTTGCTCAAAGATTTGGTTACTGCGCGCGGGGCAGTAGTCGGAAGCTGGGAGAAGCCGCCGATGATTTGATTGACAGTAGCGAAAAACTCATTTGTCGGTTGAGCTTTGAATTTTAGAGTCCGCATGTTATTGAAGGGCGCAGTAAAACAACTTGCGTGGTTAAGAATACATGTATAATGTGTAACCATTAGAAATCAATAGTTGTTAAAGTTTAGAGCAATCTGACGTAATGGCCACTTTTCATTCGTCTTCCCTGCCAGTAACGTCCAGTCAAGTCTGTGATTCCCAGGGTCTGTTAAAGAAGTTATATTTCACTGAATCAGTTTTTTAAAATGCTCTCCATCAAATATGACTTCAGCGTAATTATTACGATTTTTCGATTTTCATAAAGTTTTCTTCTTAAGAGTGTGTTACCACAAGAAACAGAATGAAACAATTTCCGTGTTTCTTTCGAAGGGAAGTTGGGAAACGAGAAGAGGCGTCAGAACACGAGCCGTAGGCGAGTGTCTCCACAATTTTTTTTCAAGTTCCCTCGAACAGTATTTTCATCCGTTTATTGAGATTATCAAGATGTAAATTATCTTCACTGCGTTAGCCCTGTTTCTATAGAGGTTCAGAAGTCGGCTTTCAGTGCGGACTTCTTCACAAGGTATCAATATCCTGATTTACCGTACATAGGAGCAAATATCTTAGTGGATTCATCAGGACAGAACATTCGCATAGCAGATTTCGGTGCCGCAGCGAGGCTAGCAACTCAAATGACTGGCGCTGGTGAATTCCAAGGACAGCTGCTTGGAACGATCGCCTTTATGGCTCCCGAGGTATGTGTGTTAATTTTGTTCGTAAAACTTGTCACCTCAGAGTAGCTAGGTAAAGGTAAGGTTAAGTCTGCATACAAAGCTAATGGCTCATCCGGCCGGCGCTTATCTCCGGTTTCTGTAATAAGAAGCGACTAGGAGTATTTCTACTACCCCCTGGATGGGATGCTAGTCCATCGCAGGGTTACCCCCAGCATTAAGTTCGCCGGTACCCATTTGTACACCTGGGTGGCGAGAGGCACTGTGAGAGTAAAGTGTCTTGCCCAAGAACGCAACACAATGTTCCCTGTTAGAGCTCGAACGCGGACCGCTCGATCCGGAGGCGAACAAACTAACCATGAGGCCTTCGCGCCTCCACAGAGTAGTATGAGTGTTTTGAAATCAACCACAACGAAGGTTTGGGTTGGTCATGCTGGGCTGTGAAGACCTTGAAGAAACTACTTAGGAAGGGAGGGAAGGGAGGTGCTTCCTTAGGCAGATTCAGGGGTGTGGTTAAAGGAGCTACGTCACGGTTGCGCATCTTGAAACGTTTAGCCTAAATTTTTCAAGTTCGTCGTTTGTAATGCGTGTCAATCTTCTGCCTCCTTAACCATCCTTGTTCCTTTATGGTGTATTATTATCTGTATGGTGTTTTTCCATCTTAGTTGTAGTAAGCTACCATTTTCAGGTTACCTTCAATTTAAAGGTAATTTTATACGTAGTCAAAATAACTCAAAATACCGTGAGTGAGCTCCTTTAAGAGGCGAGAGAAAACCAGGAAGGTTTTCGTGCGAGTGAATTTGGTCGTTTTTTGCGCTGCTTGTCAACTAACTGAACTTCTGGAACAGTCTAGCGCTTCCTCTGCCCCGTCCCCCTGTACGCTGAGTAATTTTCTCTGCAGATCTAATCTGAGAAATAAAGAGACTATTCACGACCACTTACATGTAGTACCAACTGGTTTGTCACGTGACAGGTCTTGCGTGGAGAGAGCTATGGTCGCAGCTGTGACGTATGGAGTGTAGGATGTGTCATAATAGAAATGGCTGTCGGGAAACCGCCATGGAACGCCCATGAACATTCCAATCACTTGGCGCTTATCTTTAAGGTATGTTCTCTAACTCGTTTATAATTCATCAGGTTTAAACAGGAAATCATGACCGGGACAGTGTTTGGATATCTGATCTTAATTAGCATAGATTTTACGGTTTTATTTCTCCGTTTTCTCCTTAGTTTTAGGTTCGATTGAGAAGATCTATAAACACTCAAGACTTTGTTTGACTACATTTCCAAACACCTCGTAGTTCGTCAAAAGTACTCCACTACGCGTCGTATTTTTAGCTCTCCTCTCGGTGTTTAAAAATATGGTCAAACACGGTCTTTCGTGTTGTATTTCAGTCCTGAAATCCAATTCATTTCTCGGAGACATTTTTTTTTTGAAGCTGTTACGTCTAGATTTTTGAATCTTGGAGACTAAGCGAATTTTTTTTTTTCTTAATTTATGTACGTAATTGTTCTCAATTTTTTTCAGTCTTCACCATATATGTTTCTTTTTGGTTTGTTTTCGTAAGGAGAAATTGGGAGTTGGTCTCTAATTCACAACTGGAAAGGATAAGAAAGCAATTATTAAATAAAAATCTACATGTGTCCATGAATTTGTGGCTTGAATAATCTCCAGAATTCTCTTGCTTTTTTGTAGATTGCCTGCGCTGAGTGCCCACCCGACATTCCTGAGAATCTAAACCCAGCACTTAGAGACGTTTTACTAAGGTGCCTTGAAGGCAAACAAAATGAGAGACCATCTGCTATGGAACTCCTGAAACATCCATTGTTTACTCAGATGTAAACGTCGGATAAGCTACTAATTACTATTTCTTGAGAATGTGCGCTCAACGTGAGTGAATACACGTGATTCTTTCGTCAAGTCGTGTTCGAGAGCTCCGCCAAGGGCGCAAACCCGTTGAGAAACCCGAGAAACTTCGGAGCCGTGTTGTCCAATCAGGAAACAGTACGAAGCTTACGTCATGTCGGCTGTTGCGTAGCACGTTTAGTAACCTCTACTTTTTAACTGCTCAAAGCAGTTCTTTTACATCCAAGTTTGGAGTCTTGACATTATTTCATAGTCAGTTATTCATCAGAGTTGTTGTAATTGAGATTAATATTATTACCTGAAAATTGATGACTTGTACGCAGTCGTGATGTAAAGCTGTATAAACTCTTACCAAACTGCGCAATTTTAGGAAAACAACTATTTACTGTCTGTTACAAAAATGGAACAAATACTAACATAAAACGATTTTTCTCAAAGAACTTTTTAGACATTTCGTCTACTATTTCTACTAAAACGTACGTTACAAAACTTTTCTTTATGATGTAAATTTATGGTACAACCGTATTTTAACAGCTTACCTCCTTTTCTCTCGTGTATATACATAAAAATCTCTTCTTTGAAAGTTGTCTTTCGCCCGATTTGTACGTGTTTTTGAGATATAAAACAAAGTAGCAACATATAGTCTATTTTAGAGAATGTAAAGTTAGTATTATATCAGTTTGAACTTCTTATGGAAGGCTTTTAACATAAACATACTTTTATATAGCGTTTTGTTTTCAAGATAGCTTTTTAATCTGGTAATATTCTTACCAATCTTAAACTCCTTGGTCAGCGGTAGATCACCTGTTGAGCGTAACCTGGGTACGAGCTAAGTTTGTACTTTCAAACATTGTATAACAATGGTTGTAGTTAAAGTCGTACTTTTTCCAGAGAGTTTCGCACAATGCCATAAGGCTTGCTGAAATTGAATCTTTACTGTGATACTGTTGTGTTTCGTTGTTCAAGTGCCCTGTGGCCTGAGAATAATAAGAATCATGTAAAATTAAAATGTTTGTATGAAACGTTTGTGGACTTCCGTTTTCTCTTCCCATACCGAGAGAGCGCGAAAGAGACAAAAATACCAAGCGGGGGGAGGCGAGGAAACGCGTGCCTTTTTCCTGCCAATCGTTCGGTCCTCATGCGCGTATGGGAAAAACGAATGTTGAGCAGGTTATCACGGAGGTCAATTTTTAGATCAAGAGGTTGTCAGTCAAATGATGGCATCATCCATCGCGTATTGTTTCCTTCAAGCCAGGAAAGCGATTCTTCCGAGTGGTTGGCTGATTGTAAATAAAGCAGGGTAAAATTATGAGGAATTTAAGGGATTTCTCCTGGGAAATTGTAGATTGCAATATTGATATTTTCATATTTGCATGCACAATCAGAGCAGATACGAAACACGCTGTGACGTTGTTGTACGGAATGTTGCAAGGACTTCTAGGGTGGTGGCGGGGTGCAAGTTAGGCCGCGTCCACACTACGCCGAAGGAATTTGAAAACGGAGGTCTCACTCGACTGAAAACACATCAAATGTTTTCCGTCCACACTACGCCGGAGAAATGCAACAATCACCGGTCATTTTGGATTTGTCTTGAGTCAACTCTGGCAGAAAGATATGATAATCAAACCCCATCGTTTTCGAAAAGCTTCGATTTCAAAATGTTTTCAGTCCACACTAAAACGCAAAGCCGGCGTTTTCAAATCCCTCCGGTTTGAAGAGTGTTTTCATGAAGTTATGTTTTCGTTACGGATTAGTGTGGACGGTAGGCCTAACCGTATAAATGAAGAAGCGTTTTCAAATTCCTCCGTTGTAGTGTACTCAGCCGTCTATTGTCCGTGACAATACGTGCAATAACCCCATAACTCCACCGAACATAGAGCCCCATAATTTGAGGCGCAGGGGATCCCTGCTACAAAATTTGTACCTATCTCTTTCGTGAGAAATTAGTTTCGTGAGAATTTGGTTGATAAAAAACGTAACTAGTTCTTTTGAATTACTTACCCAACTTTTCGTTTCCTCTCTGATTTGGTGTTAATGCCAAATATAAATCATGACACAGATGATTATCCAAAAGACAACGTCGAGAAAGTGGTGCTGAGAAATGATCATGGCTGTCTGATGGAACCCACAAGCGAGTACCCTGTAAATTAGCCTTGCTTGTTCTAACGATCGTGAGAGGAACAGATACCAGCTAAGATAAAGGGACCGACGGTTGTCTCGACACAAATAAAATGAGGCCATATTCTGTTCGATCGATGTAATCTATTAGAAAATCTACAACTTTTCAAGATCAGTGATATGTAATGTTTTGCTTTGATCAGTTGTACTTATTTATGAAGATGAAACGACTGAGTGGAAAGACATCTTCGGAGACCCCAATCTCGTTCCCAGAGTCTTTGTTCCCCTTGACCAGCGGTCGGAAAACGAGAGCTCTGGAAGCAACCATTTTGTAATAACCGAATTCTGCCCGTCCGGTTTCACTGCGCAGTCTGCATCTATGGCGCATACCTGAAATGGTTGCTTCCAGAGCTCTCGTTTTTCGACCGCTGGTCAAGGGGAACAAAGACTCTGGGAACGAGATTGGGGTCTCCGAAGATGTCTTTCTCACTCAGTCTGCATCTATGGCGCACGCCTGAAATGGTTGCTCCCAGAGCTCTCGTTTTTCGACCGCTGGTCAAGGGGAACGAAGACGCTGGGAATGAGATTGCGGAGACCCAGGATAGGTTGAGTCGAGTTGGCATGGAGTAAACGTACTGACAAGCTGACACAAACTTAAAGGGGCTCAGTCACGGTATTTTGAGTTATTTTGGCCACATACAAAATTACCTTTAAATTGAAGGAAACCTGAAAATAACAGTTTAATAAGATAGAGAAACACTAAAGAGAAAACGATAAACCATAAAGGATCAAGGATGGCGAAGAATGGAGAAGATTAACACGGATTACGAACGACGAATCTGAAAAAATGAGGCTAAACTTTTCAATATGCGCAAACCGTTACTGAGTTCCTTTAACGTGAACAGCGTAACTTTACTGGGAAATTGGTCTTATCAGACTAGCTGCAGAACTAATTGACATCCTGATCTCTTATTGAGCACAACAAATTTGCCATTGTTGAGATGCATTAGATCAGGAAACTTTGGCGCCTCCTTATAGGGAGTTGGTTCTGCTATTGATTGCTTAATTTGTGTTGTATTACTCAAACACTTGTCAAAATTTGGCATGGTAACAGATTTATTAATCAAACCATTTTATTACACAAGGACTAAAACAATATACATCTACAAATTTTCAATTACAAGTTACAAATGGAAATAATATCCAAGCATAACGGAGAGGTTGTAAACCTTGCTAATCGATGTAACTATCTTATATGCTGCCGTAGTACTTCGATTAAGTAATGATGTCTCTCACTTTTGGTGCAAGCTATTCCTTAGACTTATTTTTGAATGACTGTCGCTTTTACTTGCAAATGAATCTTTAAAAGCAGAAAAAAAAAATGCTCATTCAATTTAACAGTTCTCAGTTTCCCTCTTGAAGGATCAGTGGTAGTGATCATTACTCTGTCATTACTTTCGGAACTCAACGGCATGCGATACATGAGCTAGACCTTTATTTATCTAATATTTACATTTACATTTATACGTTCACAATTTTATTATTCTCCATCAAAAAAAAGTCAACCACAACTGAGTCAGCCAACAAACAACTACTTTTTCTTTTAGGGAGTCTACAGACGGAAATTGATGCTTCAGTCCCGGTGGGGGGGTTCCCCCATATATGAAGGGCGGGGATGCCCGTCGAACCTTTTACGGGTTACGTTTTCGTACATCCTTGGGTGTTCAGTCTCAAAAGTTCCACAGCGAGAGCTTTTGCGGTACCTTTGAGGGAATTGACCCGAAAAAATATGACAGGACATAATGTCTTTTTGTAGAATTGGTACTTCTTTGTGATGAACAAAAATTTTAAGCCGCGCCCACAAAACAGGATCTTTGTACCTGTTAGGGGTTCTTTTCAAAATTTCCGAAGAACATCCCCGTCCTTTTCATATGGGAATCTCCCCGGGGCTTCACATACATTCCTTACTGCTATAAATAGATATAAGATATGACATTAAAATATCCGAGATTAAAAATATCGACAAGCCCAAAAGAGTTATTTGGTGTAGGACACCAGGAAACCCATTCAAATGTTATATTCGTATAGTTACATCACTGAGATAATCATGTTCTCTCGTATATAAATGAATGGAGTATCTATGCTCGTAAAATTATAAGGGAAAGGAATTATACTAAAAATCGGACTGCTAACCACAACAAATATCTATAGTCTTGAAGCAACGATTTCCAGTCCGTACTACGCACTCTCACGTTTTTGTTTTTTTTTTTGTCAGGTAAGACGTCACAAAATGTAACATTTCGCATCTACTTACATGAAGCAAATTCAAAGTTTCATGTTTACCTCCATTGTGGAGGCGAGGGTCAGGCTTTGTTCTTTCCGATGTCACTAGATGAAACAACTTCGCAGCTGTAAAAATCAAACTTTCGAGAAAAGAATTTAAAATGTACTTCTCAAACTTATTAATAATTCATCATGTTTAAACAAAGGAAATCATGACCGTGACAGTGTTTGATATCTGATCTTAATTAGCATAGATTTTCACGATTTTGTTTCTCCGTTTTCTCCTTAGTTCTGGTTTCGATTGAGAAGATATATCAAACACTTAAGACAGTGTTTGACCACATTTCCAAACACCTCGAAGTTCGTCAAAAATACTCCGCTACGCGTCGTATTTTCAACTCTCTTCTCGGTGTTTGGAAATGTGGTCAAACACGGTCTTTCGTGTTTGATGTATTACTTTAAAGATAAGGTAAACGTTTCGTTACGAATAACATGGATTCGCATCGGCCATCGATAGAGTGATTCCCGAACATTGGGGTGCTGAGACTGCACAGTGCGGACTGGAAATCATCACGAGCTTTATTACAGGAATTTTACAATCTATCTACAAACAGCCCAAAATTTAACC
Organism: Orbicella faveolata; assembly: GCF_042242905.1. Lineage (NCBI taxonomy): Eukaryota > Metazoa > Cnidaria > Anthozoa > Scleractinia > Merulinidae > Orbicella > Orbicella faveolata. The sequence goes on from NW_028301541.1 coordinate 7,886,294, forward strand.
ACCCGCACCAAACTGCAAAAAAGATCTTTAACTATCAATCGTAAAACTATAGTAACCGTCACTGAGATCCTTAACTATTGGCCTGTGAAACAAAGAGTTTTTCTCTATTTCAGCTGTTGATTGAAAACAACAACAAAATTTTGGTAAGCATACGCCCTGCCCAGCACAACTGGCATACACAGCATGTCAAAATATGCATGGTTAAAAGCGTCATTGGGTATCCCGATTTCTGCAGCGTGGGACGCATACAAGTAAAGGGTGGATCTAGGGGGAGGGTGAAGGGGGTGCACACTCCCCTCCCCCGAGATGGCATGTGGCTTTCTAATATAGCTGTTATTCTGCAAAAAGAAAACTATTCTTTAGTGGTGCGCCCCTCCTAAGAAAAATCCTGGATCCGCCCCTGATACAATTGTTACCAAACTGCCACAATGAGGTGGTCGTGTTTCTAAAAGCCAGCAAACTTCATTCACGAACAGCAACAGCAAAAATAAATAAATAAATAAATAAAATGAATGAATAAACCGAAGGATATGAAATATCAGATAAAAATTCAAGGCTACCTACTTTTAGTACGATCATACAACTCTAGAAAATGGAAACACTTATTTTATAATTCGTCTTCATCAGCTTGCTTATATATGAATGAGTTGAGAATGTGAATGCAGGGCTGTTAGGGTTAGTCAACCGACATAAAACACCTCCACCTCATCAGGTGAGAAGGTATTAGTTCCAGCCAGAATTGTGTTCTGTTCTTGTACTCCACTTGGAACAGAGTAAGAGTTGCCAAAGTTTGTGTTTGAATTAGTGTTCCTGTTGGCATTGTTAGCAATGTGGATGTCATGCCCTCCACCAAATGTTGGACCGTAACCCGAGCTCCCGTAAATTGCATATCCTGAATTCGCCACCATGCTCTTGAATGGTCCAAGACCTTCTTTGTTGCGGAGTGAAAATATGAACGCATTGGAGGTGGAGGTATAACTACCACTGGACTCTGGATAACAGGAACATTCAAGCAAATATTGATGACGGGGAAAAAAGACTAACAACTAGAAACCACTTAACTAGAAGTTGGGCAACAGTTAATTTTTAAAAACGCCCCCAAAATGTAGAAAACTAGACTAAAATAGAAATAAAAATGCCCCAAAATCACGCGTAGGCTTACCATATTTGTAGAGCAGTATAATGGTTCATAACCCATGATGGTTAAGCAAATGAAAACTCTTCAATTCATTATCCAATGATCGGGTTTTTAATAATTATTATTAACCTGAGGTGCGCTTAGCTTAATATTATGGGAATAGGAGTAGCAATGATTTATATTAAAAGTGAAACGAAACTGAACTTTTAAAATCTTTAACATATTGAATACTGATCTACAATTTAATTATGGTCTTTTCAAAGCATATAGTTACACTGTAAAAGTTTGATAATGGATAACTTGAATATATTATACCCCAGGGGAAGTCAGTGTATCCTCCAAACACGTACTGTCCCTTTTTGATGATGATAACCGTGTCACGTTTGCCATCACACCTGTTGTGAAAGGTAATGGCAGCCCAGCCGTGAGAGGAGGCGCGGTAACACAGCACCCATCGACTGTTCAATCCAACAGCAGGCGTCAGGAATTGATGAAGGCGACTTTGGTAAGATGCATTCCCACCGATTATAGCTGAAATGGATAACCCGGCTAAAATAGAAAAACAAGGACATGACTAAGCACTGAACATAGCAGTAACACGATAGTAAGAAGATAGATATAGTAACACAGTTGTTAAATCACTAGAGTAACAGAGGAGTGACAAAGCAGTAACACAACTGTGACCGGCGCAGTAATACAATAGTAACACAGCAGTGAAACAACAGTAACGTTGTGCTAGTGTACTAGTACACAAAGAGGAAGGAATTAGGTACAGCAAAAAAGGTCGTCTATTGTCGGTGAGTTGCGTATTATGAGTAACAAATTGTCTTATACTCATTAGCACAGCAGTAACACAAAAGTAATTAATACAGAACCTTGCCCAATATGCTGCTCGTCACAGCTACAGAATAGGGGCTGCTACCACTGCTTCCTATGCACCCCTCCCTCCCTCCCCCCCCCCCCCACCCCACCCGCTTCCCTGGCCATTCAAATAAAACATTGGGGCGCAGGTCATCTAACTGCTATGAACGATACATTAGTTGCCATAATTCCCTACTGTAAAATAAGCTGGTACAGGACACGGTTAATTGGATTAATGGAGTAGTAAAGAGACTTCAGACACGCTCAGTAGCTCGTCCGGGGGAATACACTACGTGCATTTTGTGGGATGAAGCGCTCCCATACAAGTCACGCTTTCCCCCATAGACTCGAATTTTTCTTCTATTCTGGGGTAGTTGAGCCCAGAAAGTCCTATAGGATAGGGACGTTTATTATGGATCTTGATCCCTTGAACAGGATTGCGGGATTATGATTCCCTAACCGGAAAGGACTATTGGCCGTGGGTTTACAGGAGTAACACAGCAACGACAGTAACACAACAGTGACACAGCAGCAACACAGTAGTAACGAGTGCAGAGTAGTAACGTTACAGTAATACATCAGTATTGTAATTCCATAGCAAAACAGCAGTAACCCGAGCTTATAGCGGAGCCTTGATAAGATTACGTAATACAGGAAGAATCCGTACTCGTCTACACAAAATTTCTGAAATTTCGCTCGCTAGTGTTTAAACCGGGGCATGCTTCTTCCATCTGAGTATCTGGTAAAGCAAAATTTCATTTCCTAAACGAGCCAACTTTTTAGTGATTTTCCTCGGCCTAGAAAACTTTTCATGGGTTTGAATTTTTAATCCCTCTTTTGCCGGAATTGAATTTGAGCTCATATTTGCGAACAAAAGATATTTAAAACTTATTGAACAATAAGTGCTATTTTCAGAGCTCTATTTCTCAGCTATCGCTTTTATTCAACAAGGATCTAAATATTGCTGTGATGATGCACCAATTGCCGCATATGGAGCCTGATGGCGAAACCGTGTAACTAGCCTTGATTCCTGTGAGAGGAAATAGAAGAAACAACATGCATACTGATATTGCCCATATTGAATAACTTTAAACATCGCTAGCTTTTAATTGTTACACGTTTATGATTGTGCAGCCAATTTTCTAGAGACTCTTCCCAAAGCTGCAAATTTGCAGTCAGTGTCAGAAATTAATGCTAACGGTGAAGTCCTCTTGTCCAGTGTCAGCTAGTGTCTAATGAAAAGCAAAACTTCTAAGGACGCTTCATATCCTTTAAGAAATGGAACTTCAAACGGCTATAGTTTATGCCGCCTTCAGGCTGGTTTGTCACATTTAGATTAATACGAGGAATTAAGATTAAAACAAACAAACAAGCAAAAACCTGTTTCGCATCGATCCCCATAGAATCCCGGTACACAGCTGCAGTTGAATCCACCAAGTTGGTCAGAACAGGTTCCATTGTTAAGACAAGGATTGCTCTCACACTCATTAATGCCTGTCAAGTCTATAAGAGTAATAAGAAAAGCCTGGTACCTACGTAACTCTCCTTATTACGTCTTTTTCTATTTGTAATTATGTACGGAAATTAAATGCAATTTTACATAATTAGCTCTATCAAGAGACTATGGTATCATAGTCTCTTGGCTCTATTCTGAGGTTTTTCTTTTTGATTTTTTACAGCAGGGAGATGGGGGAGGACAATCCGTGTATGTTACTTGAAGAATACCAAACTTACAGTGGATATAGTAGATCCTGACTTATGAAAGGTAAACAACATGGGATAGCATATATTTATACGTGGCAATTACGTCGTGATAAAAATTTTTCAAATAGCCACTATATTGGATCCATCATGGTTTCAATAACATCAGAAACCTTTAAAATGAATCATGGCTAATCGACCTCAATAATAAAAAAAAACGATCCAGGTCTCAAAAATGTCGAAATATAATAGCATCAAAGTTGAATTGTGTTAAAACAAGCAAGAAAATTCTGACATATGACAAAGCATGTCCGTCTAGAAAGGGTTGCTATGGAAGCGTGCCAACTTGTTGTTGGGTACGTTTCAGATAAAGTGACAAAGTTTGAAAGCTTTTACTTTCCTTCCCTCCTTCCCCTGTCTGAACATAAGGGCTAAAAGTTTCCTCTGTTTGGTGCTTAGATTGCCCCTATTTTCAAAACGATAGCATCTAAAAATAAGAAGCTTGTGGGGTGTTTGTACTAAAACTTAATATCCTTTAACTATAACACTGGGAAATCTACAATGAGAATCTAAAATCAAGTATATACGAACTCTTCAAATCTCAAAATACAAGTGGATGGAGATATCACCTTAAATTAAACTAAAGTCATGACTAAAGTCATTAATACAAACATGACCTTATTCTGTTTTACTAAAACCAACGTCTTTAATGAAATTAATTTAGAAACGAATCAACGCTTTCGTAGCAAACTGTATGAAAAAAATCCAGCAAGAAGTCCAGTTACATGTATCTCCATAGCAATTTGGAACCATTCGATGGAGCGGACTCTTTCACGGATTACCGAGGACACCTAGATGTCTTTGTAATTGCAAATAGCATCGGTAAAGTTGCATAGTACGCAGCCAAACGCGAGGCAGAGAGGAAAAAAGTCGTCGTTAACATTAAATGGATGGATTTCTCCTCACTTCTGCATCTGCTCTTTCAATTGTTCAATTACAGAACCCCGCTGTAAGTTCTGGAGACTCTTACCAGGGAAATAAACATGTAGTCGATATCAGAAATACTATCAGTGAAGTCTCTTCCAAAATCTGGTGCAAAGAATAACTTCTCAGGTTGCCTCAGCGGAAGATGTCAGAAGTCGTTAATTGTAAATCGGCATCACGAATCGCAATTTTCTTGCCTGCATGCGATCTTCTTTCGTTCAGTCTCCGATTAGGTATATTTCTTTTCCTCTGGTGTCAGGAATTATAAGAAGTGAAAAGAACTGGTAAAGATTTTCCTCTGCCTTAAGATTTCCCTTTAATATTGATTTTTCGTCGATAATGCAATAAGAGTGAAAAACGTTCTTACTTGTTTGGCAAAATTTTCCTGAGAATTCTCTCATGCAATGGCACACATAGCTGTTCTTCTCGTACTGTGATACGCAAGTTCCATTGTTCTGACAAGGCCAACGGCTGCATGGAGACTGAAAGCGAAAACCTAAAGTGAAGACCAGGCAACGTCCTACGAAACAGCAGCCACATCCGCTGCAATTTAGAGTGAACCCACATACGATGCAAGCGGATTTATTCTAGCGATTGAGAGATGCATGCGAGGGCGGAGATAGTTTTCTGCAAACTCGAAGCACGTGCAAGAGGCGGATAGATTTCCCTCAGAAGGCTATACTTCCGTGCGGCTGATGGCTTCGGATTCCCTAGGTTTCATTTGCTTGCAGTTTTATGCGCGTTGTGTACGTCATTTTGGCCTTGTCATCTTCAAGTTCGGTATTAACGCAAGGGTGCAGCTCGTCAACTTCCGCTAACCAAGAAGGTTGCCATGTTCTGTGCTTGGAGTTTTAGTACAAATATCGTGATAGTTGAATATGTATAATATCCTGTTCTCAGCCTTCAGGACTTCCTGACCTAACGTTGTAAGCGATCCATTTTAACAATGGCTCCTATAGTGAGCTTTGGTATTTTGCAGATTTTGACTCAGTGTAGATAATTTATTGCAATATTGGTTGTCAATGAAATCGAATTTCCACCTACCGGAATGCTGTAGTGATGGAACATCGGGCTTGCAGTGAACTTGTCCGTGTTGTTGTACTTGTCCGATGGAAGCAGTTCACAGAGCTTCTTTTTATTGATATCAGGGACTGCCGCGAGGTTGTAAGAAAAGCATGAAGGGATTTGCACACAAGCAAACCCACACTCGCTGCCATCTTCAATGAGATCTGAACCAATACTGGTGATAAACAGATACGAATACTCGTCTTGCTCGAAGTTGATAAAAGATACCCCATCAGAGGACCTTCCAATGAGACCTTAATTGAAAAGAGTCCAGTTGTCTGTTATGGTGTCGTGTTAGGATTTCATATCGTGTCAGAAATAGTAGCAAAGTCGATAGCTGGAAATTGAAAGTTAAGAGAAGTAGAAATTACTTACCTTCCGAAGAATGAGAGAAAGAGACAAAGAGAAACAATATAACCAGATAGCGGAGAGTGACTTCCATGTTCACCTCTTAAGACTTGCAGAATGACTAATTTTATCCCTTTTCATGATTATTTTAAAGTGGGTAAGAGAACCTATTATGACACCTGTCATGTTTAAATGGATCTCGAGTCTTTCAATTAAGGATGAATTAGGTTGTCACGTAGAAGAGCAATTACCCAATAGAGATTTGTAAACAAAAACCAATTTAGTTTCTCACCGCTAATAACGTCATCTATAACCTTTGAAGCGGCGGTCTTGTAAGACAGCAACGTCATGGAAGTCCATGCTGTAACGATTTTTACCAAGCGCTATTTATTCACGGCAGAAATGGTGAAATATTCCTTTTAACACTTGGAAGTGAAAAAAGAAAAAAAAAACATAGAACTAAGGGTTCACAATATCAGTTGAGATCGACGTTCATTCCTTCGACTTTTTTTTCTGTTTTTTTTTTTAAACAAAACTTTCGTTTTTTTCTTTCAGTTAAGAGGATATATATTATCTGGCCATTATCTCGACCTGAAATATTTATTTCACCAATTTACCTGTCAAAACTGAAAGATGAACAGAATTCAAGGTATCGACTGTTTAAAAGAATCTGCTTTGGAAAAGAAATGCAGTCAACTACATACATTTCACAGAAATCTGAACTTCTTTATATGAAATTTCTGTTTCCCGCTATGTTTTCATTTAACAAAACGCTTGCATGATAAATGTGGAAAGACGTTGGAAACCAGACATACACTTGCAGGCTGGTCTATTAACTCAAGAACCTTCTTACCCGTGTATACATTAAAATTTAACCAGCGACTATAAACGACTTCCTATCCTAAAAAATAACAACTTACGTGGAGTTTCTTACTTTCTTATACTTCAGCGAATAAAATTTCTGTTTTCCCCCTTTATTTTCATATGATAAAAATCTTGCCCGAGTGTTAAGCTTCGGAAGTCGATGGAAACCAGACATACATGTACTTGCAGCAAGTAAGCAAGCAAGCAAGAACCTTCTTACTTGTGTATGCTGATTAAAATTTAATCAGCGACTATAAACGACTTCCTATCCAAAAAGATAACAACTGACGTGCTTTTTTTGTTTTTTACTTTCTTCTACTTGAGCAAATAAAATTCAGTCTCTTTTCCCGCTTTATTTTCATTTAATAAAAACTTTAAGCTTTTTCAAGTCGATGGAAACTAGGCATACGTGCAGGCTGAGCATTAGTGTTAGAACCTCCTTATGTACACATTAATTAGCATTAATATTTAAGAGTGAGTGTCAGGGAGTATCAAGCAAAGTCGCAAATAATCGGCAAAAATGTGAAAATTCAAAACTGCCCAAACTCCGGCATTAGTAGTCCATATTGAACTATTCATCGTTATGTCGTTCATTTGACAAATGTTTTTTTTTTTTTTGTCTTTGTTTTGGCGGAAAATGGCGATACTAGATTTCAGGGCCAAATGTGAGAAAATTAGACTTGAAAATTTGCCATTTTTATGAAACGCGCACGTCTTAAGTAAAAAGCTAGAAGACATGCACATCCTCAAAGAAACGTCAGACCTCTTTGAGGAAATACTTTTGTGTCCTTAATTGCTCGTTGAGGAAAAACAATCCTTCAGAGTCAAGATTTTGAAAATACACTTCATGGCATCTTTTTGGAAGGGCTTTCACATTTAACTATTGAACTGAAATGTATAGTTTAATATATAACGAATATATAGTTTAACATCTTATTCATGGGGGTTTCCCTAGAATGGCGTCGCGGTGCTTTTGGTCTCCATCACTATTTTTGTAAGTATGGAGTAAATGTAACAAATCCAAATATCTAAATTCTAAACCCTTTTACCTGGCAAGCACTCTCTGTTCGTTATACAAATCCGCGGGAAAACTGTGTAGCCCTGCGCCTGCACTCACATCGCTCAGCGGATTCCTTCCACTCGAGAGAGGCCGAGGAGCACTGGGAACAGGACGTTGATCCGCCATTTTGGGCAAGTTTGTAGCCGGATTTAACCATTTTGAACAGGCTCTTCAGGTCTCAAGTGATTTTCCTCTTTATTAGGTATCGGAACAATTCGTGCTCAGTTAGAAACATGTCAGATCTTTTTGTACACAAGCAACTTGTTCACGAACCTGCAGCTGAAGAATTCGAATTTGAATGGAATTTTGACACAAGAAGGCAGCTTGAAAAGATTTAAGAGGTGAGCCATCTGATATCTCTTGTTTCTCAGTTTTCATTGTTGATAGTGGTAGGTTTCTATCTTCCGGGGTTGACTAAAGGTTTACAGTGTAAGTAAGCTTATTTTACATTGGGTTTTTGATTCGGTCAGTTTAAAACGGAAACTGCGGACCACAGACTACAGACTCCCGACAGACTGCGGTCCGGAAGATAAAATGCGGAAAAATCCAGGCTGCAGACTAGGGTTAGATTTAGATATTTGGATTTATTACATTAACTCCATACTTACAAAAGTAGTGATTAAAATTATTACCAAAAGCACCGCGTCGCCATACTAGGAAAACGTTACGGCTTGAAATAGCCTTCATTTGATGGGTTACGCTTTGTGTTTTATCGAAAGACTCATACGTACGTTACAAGCATGACAGGCGAATAAACTCCAAACGAAAAAGGTTTAGTGTTTACAGATTAGAGATCTCCCTTGATTTTCCCTTCGTTTTCGTCCGGAGTTTCACGCCTAGTCTTGGTGGTTTCTCGGTTTGCAAATCTCGCTAACAAGGTGTCAAGTTTCCGATTGTTCTCCTCCAAGCTTGCCTTTATCTTTGTCACTTTTCGGTCCAGTTCCGCCATCTTGGATACTTTAAACTCCTCACTTTCCCTAGGGCACATCTTGAATAATAAGCATGCAAGAAACAAAGAAATCAAAACTGAATTTCAGGTCAGTTAAGTGACTCCATACGATATGCCAGAAAAAATTATGCAATCATTATTACAGCTGGCTAAAGGCGTTTTTAAATGGCTTTTAACGATCAAGTTAAGTTAATTCTCTAACAAGTCTCGTGGTTGATCACATCGTAAATCTTTATTTCAAAACTACAAAAGCTGTCCAGTAAGCTTAGAAGAATTTGACCCCACCACCACGCCAGCCGGTTACGGTATATCTCTAACAAGTCTTGTGGTTGATCGAATCACAAATCATTTTCTTATTCCAAAACAATAAAATAGGTAAGCTTAGAAGAATTTGACCCCACCACCACGCAAGTTAAGTTATATCTCTAACACGTCTTGTGGTTGATCAGATCACAAATCATTGTCTAATTCCAAAACAACAAAATTGGTAAGCTTCGGAGAATTTCCCTCCCCCTCGTCCCTTCTGCCATTATGCTATCGCAGTGTTGTTGCCCTCATGCAACGATCGTTGTAATTCGTGATTGATTCTAGTTTACATGGCAGAGTAGTTTTCGTCTAAAAAGCCTCCCTTTGAGCAGTTGGTCTATGAGACTCGGTCGCCAAACTCTCCTCAAAAGTTCTCCGTTGGGGCAGTATTCCACCCCTCCCCCCACGCCCCCCACCTCTCCCCCATTTGAGATATTACCTTCGCCACCACGCTACTTCCGTAATTCATGCTGACGTAAGGGTACAGCGGTTTATCGATGTCCCAGTCAATGTAAATCTCCGGTTCCTCTTCATCACTGATAATTATCTTCCTGCCGTTCAGCGTAAACAAAACTGCAACTTGACGTTTTCCCTTTCTCTCACGCTTCTTCTCAAACATAACTGTGCAGAGAACACGATCCCCTCGAAAGGCAACAGCGGGACCTGGATCACGAAAAGACACAATGATTGCAAAAATATGGTAGAAGCGCTACACACAAACCATGGGAGAGGTTTTTAAAATGAGCGTCGAAAGCAACTCTCGTTTCCTTAAGTTTTGCTTTACTTAGGGGTTGTGGTTGGTTGGAAAACTCGTGCTACTTTCTCAACCAATGAGAAGGATAACCAAACCAATCGTGACTCCGTCGGGATTATTTTTCGGCGCTTAGCGTCGGTTACGTGTAATTGCTTCGATTTCTGGATGGTTCGTTGCGCGGTTTGCGTCTGATGTGATTGGTCTGTTGAGCAATTGCTTTGTTTTTGGTTGTAATGCACTCAATTGAAAACCGCTTTAAGACAAGCACCAAGTTATTAAGACCGTTTTGCCGTTTTTTAAAAAAATGCTCAGTAATTGTATCGTTCCGCCTCGTTTACTGGACCACAATGATCATCTTTTGGAGTTGTACAAAGTCATTGTCTTTACAATTTTCCTCAGTGACTACGACAGACTAATTAAAGCCAGGTGGAAGCAAAATCAACTCAGCTATCGACGAAGAAATCAACGTTATCTCTTCAATGTACATGAATTTGTATCTATAAAGTTAGTTCGCTGATAATTTACTCCTTGATCCTTTAATTTTTATGTCGCCTTTCTTTTTGTTTCTTGCAATCGGTTGCCGCAGCAAATTGTTTCGTAAAAATTTTACGCGCGCCGTTACACGTAGTCTCCTTCGCAGCCGTTATTAGGGTCGTTACGCAACGCTTCTCCACTAACGGCCATAAGTGGGGAAGAAGCGTTGCGTGACGACCCTAATAACGGCTGCGAAGGAGACTATTTTACATGGCAACAACTTTTAAACCAACAATGTTACGTTAACTTTCACTGTGTAACATCGCCTTTAGCTATAGACTTGAATGAATCACATCGAAGCCTTATTGACTGTGTGAGATGTAATATATCAAACACGATAGACAGCGTTTCATCGGGATATCCAAACACCGAGAAGAGAGTTGGAAATACGGCGCGCAGCGGAGGGTTTTTGACGAAATTCGAGGTGTTTGGATAGCCGATGAAACACTGTTTCAGGTGTTTGATATATCTTCTCAATCGAAATAGAAACTAAGGAGTGAACGGAGAAGTAAAATCGTCAAAGTCTATGCTAATTAAGACCGGGTATCCAAACCTCCTTCACGGTTGTGACTTTCTTTGTTTTAACTTGGTGAATTATTAACGAGTTTGAGAAATTGTGAAATTAAATATCTTTGGTTTCTGTGTAATATCGCTTTTAGACTTGAATGAATCGAAGCCTTATCGATCGACTGTGTAATACTGTGAAATTAAATACCTTTGGTTTCTGTACCATTATCACAGGTATCAGCATCGTAGAGGTTTCCATCGCTATGATATGCCACAGATCCATCCAACCACCCTGGCATTCTGCAAGTATCGTAACCCTCATTCACCACTCCTATTCCCAGCGTTATGAGTTGTCCATTTTCTAAAATGACAACCTGAAGAAGTGATTAAAAAATATATCATTTAGTTCCCCCAAGTCCGATCACCTTAAAGTTTTAAAGCCTTGGCTCGCTTAAAACGTGACAGTCTCTACCACTAACTGAACAACATGCAACTCAATAGAACATTTGTTTAAACAACTGAACTACAAAGTGTTCATGTCTTTTGGTGCCTTTTGAGCCACTGCAACTGTTCGGAAAATCCTAAGCCTTTTGTTAATAAGGGGTAGTTGAGTTCGGTAATCCCCCCGCTGAAACGTTGGTAAATCTTTGTATTCTTCTTTTTCGCATAGCCAGCGAAACAGGCGCTTGACAAAGAAATGGGGCGCGAGCTGGGTAAAGCGGCGTGCACGAGGGAAGAGACGTGCGAGGAGGAAAGAAAAATCTCCTCCTCGCGGGCGCCGCTCCAACTTGAGCTCCATTTTTCTCCAGCGCCTGCTACGCAAATTATCTTAATCATCATCGTCATCATCATCATCATCATCATGACCATGACCATCATCATTTCTCATCACCATCACCATTACCATCGTCGTCATCGTCGTCATCGTCGTCATCGTCATCATCATCACCATCACCATCACCACCTTCATTACTATTATCATCATCATCGCCATCTTCAACAACAACATCGTTACCTTAACCTTTCATTGTCGTCATTATCGTTATCATTGCGATCCTTTTATAGCCAGCTCATGGACGTCATTGACCCTCTACGAGCAGATCATTAGCTCTTATAGTTCATATAAAGTGAGATCGCCGTTTACTCACCTCAAAATGAGGAAACTCGACAGAAAAGGGCTTACAATATCTAGCGCTCGGCCAACGCTGGCTACGTTGCCGAAGACTGCATTTGGTACATTGCTCGGTAGAAGTACAAGTCAGGAGAGAGCCTTCTATTTGTATGCCTATGTGGGATTCCCATGCCTACAACAGTCAGGATATCAAATATAAACGGAAACGGGAACTTGTTCCTCTTTCAGTATGCATGCTATTTAACATATAAACAAAAACGATCCAGAGATGGAACGTTAACTGTGGCGAATATTTTCATTCCTTCCTCTTCTTTCCGTTTCCTTTCCTTACTTTTCTTCCAAAGGTACTACTGATCTCAAATATGTTCATTCAAAACCTCGCACTACAATAACTATGTATTTAAATTTTCAACGATCAAACCTATGGTTGAGTAGCCTTTTATACATGTCTATAGTGCATCGCATGATCCGATTACCTCAGGACCAAAAAACAGAATTCCTTTATCAACTCCTTGGGGCATGTAGGCCGAGCGCAGGATTTGTCCGACCATTTGTCGGTTTCCAACTGTTTCACGAAACACAATGTTGTTTCTTTCCTCAGCTAAATAAAAAAGGAATATGGTTAATCTGTTTCAACGTAGTAGCTGTATTTCTCACTTTCCTCTGGTTTTTTAACTAAACGTTCTCGTACGGTTAATCAGCAGGTTCTTTCATGATAAGCTAAAGAGACAAGAGTTCATTCACCCAATACTCGAGCTTGCATAGGAAACAGATTTACCTGTTGAAGGGAGAAAGTTCCCATACTTCTTAAAGTATTCCCTGTCGAGGTCGATGGCAATAAATTCCAGCATTATTCCCTTGAAATACAAAGAAAGAATAAAAGATTTTAGCACCATATTGACCGATTATTGACGTGTAAACTTTAGGTTAAATATTTACTTACGTCCTTCCGCTTGATGTATAGGGAAATATTTGATGTATGATATGTGATTGGTCGAAATTTTAACACGACTTTGACATTAAAGAAGCTGCAGGATGCGCGAGTAATTGATCTTTGCCAGCGTGCAAAGAAGGAAATGCATAGAGTGGTAATTTTAAGGCAATTTTAACGTTTGAATGCCTAATCCGCCCACACAGATAATAACAAATATCTTCCATCTCATTGAATCTCATGGAATCTATCGCTAGTGAGCGTTCGAATACAAGGAAAGAACGTGGAATCGTCGGCCCGTCCTTTTAAACTGTACTTTACTTTAACCGCTATTGGGACACGTGTTTAACCCATCGTCCAAAACACGCTTAGCTCATACCTTTCCTCTGTCCTTCTTGCCCACCAGTTTGCAGAGCTTGAAGACGCTGTAAACGATATTAAGAGGCACTGGTATTGGATCATATTCATCGTACGTCTGAATTGTCGCTGCTCTCTTGAATGACCACTCCTTTAACGAGTTGTCCTTGGAAAAAATCAAAAGTGTAAAGTGAACATGGCTTATTTCAATTACTCCAAAAGATAAATTGGTCACCGTAAAGTGAATCGAGAGCTGACTTTTGCCAGAGCAAGTCTAGAACTTGGAGACGGGTGATGCATGCGGTTTCAAATTAATTTTATGACTTGTTATTTAGATTTTAGACTTTTGTTGGCATGCAGAGTACAGAAAGAAAGAAATACCAAAAAATTCGCTTAAAAAAACAACACGAGTAGTTTCGGAACATTGATATGTAATTTGTCAGTCTCGTGCTCTGAGAGGGGCATTGTCAAGGGCATTTTTTCCGTTTTGGAGTCAAAGATTCAAGTTTTGAATACATGGATTTTGGTGTTCCAGTAGAACAAATATTCTAAAAACAAAATACTCTCAGCGGGGGTGACCGAAATAGTCTGGACCAAACTTCCGGTGCCACGTCACGGGACGCGCATGATTTTCTCGCCAAATTTACCATTTCCTGTCTATTTCGAGTATTCCAGTCTCGGAATAGTATCAAAAGAATGCACCGTAGGATAAATGACCACACTCGAAAACTCAACAGGTATCTTGCTTTGTCTTTTAAGTAGTTTATTTTAACACTCGTTTACCTCAATTCGCTGACACGTGTTGGATAAGAAGGCTATCTAAGTAATTTATTTTAACACTCGTTTACCTCAATTTGCTGATACGTGTTGGATAAGAAGGCTATCAAATAATTTATGTTAACACTCGTTTACCTCAATTCGCTGACATGTGTTGGATAAGAAGCTATCTAAGTAGTTTATTTTAACACTCGTTTACCTTAATTCGCTGACACGTGTTGGATAAGGAGGCTATCTAAGTAATTTATTTTAACACTCGTTTACCTCAATTCGCTGATACGTGTTGGATAACAAGGCTATCAACATATTGATCAGAAGGATAACTCCCATGATAAGAAAAAAAGCGAGGAGAACTTGAGCTAGAATCATCGAAGGGAGATCGACGGACTTCATTGGATCAAAATCATCTGAGACTCCTAACAGAGTCCAGCCCATGTAGATAATCATCTTCCACCAACTGCCAAAAGACGAAAGACGTTAAAACAAGATATTATCATGTGACCCGTATAATAATGATAATGATAATGGCTTTTGCTGTTTTAAAAGATAAAAATACATATCTTATGTTACACGATGTAGACGTGGATACAAATTGAAATATAATGCTAAGTCGTATTTAAATATAAAACGATTAATAAAAGAGTTAGAACGCATAGTATTCAGGTTTTGGCCTGTAACTGGTATTTTACCTCAGGTTGTAAATGTAGTTTTAGTACGTGGCATTTTTGACACACCAACTTACCATGAAATACCGGACTCTTTGCAAGCGCTGTAACACAAACAAGTTAAAGAAAAGTAGAATTGTTATAAATACTGTATTACCAGGGATTTTCCTTAAGATATTTAACTGAACTTACGGACTGTCTTACAAAACGCCAGACCATGTCTTTTAATCACTACAGCAAAAACGCATAACATTTTAATACTGGAAAAATATTCTCTTTCAGTCAGGAGTGAAAGACCAGTTACTCGTTCTGTTACATGTACATGTAGTGGACGCTGGAATCAACACCGTAGCCATAAGTATTAATAAAATGCTCATTTTTTTTTTTATCAAAGAAATGAAATCAGTAATAGCTATTTGTTTGCGCGGTATTTCAATTTTAAAAAAGACCTTACAAGATGGATTAAACGAGAACGGTCGAGAACGCATGTATAGGTGATCGCCGAAATTTTGAAAGAAGGAAACAGCTGTGTGTGGCTGCCACTTAACTGTTCTTTTAGGTGCTTTTAAGTTACTACCCGGCCAAAGTACGGAGATGTATCTCCATAGTTTTTCCTTCTAGTAGATGTTGTATAGATGGGGTGTAAAAAAGAGAAAGAGTCTGAAAGGGACACTTACAGCTCATTTCTGTCCCTTGCATTTGCAACAAAAGAGTTCTCTGCCATGTAGACTTTTGTTATAGCGATAGAAAAAGCAAAGATAGCTGCTGTGAACTGCCAAATTATTGTGCGAATGTCCTTGAGAATGCTGAACAAGGCAATCTGGATGGTTCCAACGTCTTTCGACTGCTCCATCACGTGACCAAAAACTCTGAACGTGAGGCACAAAGTGTTAAAGCTGTAGAGGTAGCCAGCAATCACTAAGACTCGGTTGTTTGCCACTGAACCAGACGTGATAAAAGTAGCTATTCTTAATGAAATTATCGCCAAGTAAACTAACAGAGTGACGAAGTCCAGTTTATTCCACAAGTCCCTGAAAGATTACGAAGGAATCAGTAACGGTCAATAAGTTAATCGATCGATCGTTCGATTCGTCGGTCGGTCGTTCGGTCAGTCGTTCGGTCGGCCGATCAAACGGGATCGATCGATCGATCGATCGATCGATGAATCAATCAAAAAGTCAATCAAAGAGGCATGCAGTCAGTCAGTTCATCAGTCCGTTAATCAATCAATCAATCAATCAATCAATCAAGTAACTAGACAATACATCGTTCGAATTATCGATTGCATGTAAGCAGAAAGCAACCATGAACACGGGCAGTGTATTTTGCAAAGTCATGGGCATATAACAATAAATCATATAAAGTATCTACCTTTGATACAACAAAAACGCTTTTAATAAGATGTTCGACAGATTTCCATCATCTCCGCTGTTTCTCTGCCTCTTCATACTGTGAATTACCGCAAAGATCTGTTCGCGTTCTACCAGATAGCGGCCAATAAAGAATACAAGTATGGCCCACTCTAATCCACTGAACGGTACGCTTGATGGCTCTAAGCACAGGGCAAAATGGAGGCCAAGCAGGACTACGAAGCTTAGACTATCACGTACAAACTTGAAGTAAGGCGTGTCCAAGGATATTTGATAAATCTGTGTCACTAAATAAACAAAAATCAAAATAACTTCAGGTGAGAAACATTTGAAATAAAATACCACAGTAAATCAGTAAATTCAAAATTCACTTCACAGATGGATAGTTTTTTTTTTTTAGATTAGTGCTCGTACATCTTGCTATTTTAGTCATCTGAGAGTATTTGTTTAGAGTCACGGGCATTGTCTCTGTGGCGTCACAATATGCGTTTTCTCCAGTGGGGTGAGGTAGTCGGCTGAGTAACTGAGCTCTCGAAACATTGAATTTTTACTTCTTTCCAAATAAATGGGAATTATGTCAAATTAGCCGATGACGTATGGACCAATTCAATAGCCAACGAAGGGGAGAGGAGAGACCCTGGGAAAGAGATTGTCCAATAGCTCGCTTGGGAAAGAGTGGGCGCCTGGGATCGAGTAGCCCCTCAGGCGATTCTGGGATTGTTTGGGAATTCCGAACCACAAAAGAAATCCCAAAATATGCAAGCTGATGTTTAACTTTATGCACGAATACTTTCAGAAAATCCTCGCATCTGACATTTTGCAAAAGGGCAAATGAAGAAAATCTTTCGCCATGTTTGTTCACCTTAGCGCTCCCAAACCCCGTCTCGCTCGTACATGCACTCTCTATCCCAGTCTTTATGAAGTGAACTATTTCGCAAGAGAACCAGCGACAGGAAATGAAACATTTGATGGAGATAACCGTACAATTAATTTAACAAGTTTTACCGTGGTTACCTGGCAACCGATTCTTGGTTTTCTTTTTCTGTAATGAAGGAGAGAAAAAGCGGGAAAAAATAATTTGAGTGACACAATTTCTTATTTTTGACTATGTGACTACAATCGGATACGATTCAGCCTCAACTGCTTAGCATGTTAAGCGACAATTTTCTCTGTTACCAAGGGAAGCCTAGGTAGATTAAACAGTAGGAGAAAGCCAAAGGATATAACACATATAATCGATTTTCAAACGCCGTTACATTGTCCTCAGAGAAGCGTATGCGCCGTTTCTTTAAAGGAGCTCAGTCACGGTTTGCGCATATTGAAAAGTTTAGCCTCAATTTTTCAAATTCGTCGTTTCAGTGTAATCCGTGTTAATCTTCTCCATCCTTAGCCATCCTTGTTCCTTTATGGTTTATCATTATCTCTTTGGTGTTTCTCTATCTTATTAAACTGTTATTTTCAGGTTTCCTACCATTTAAAGGTAATTCTGAATGTGGTCAAAATAACTCAAAATACCGTGACTGAGCCCCTTAAAGTTCTTTTTAGAACCTGACCGTTCCCTTACCTGCGGCCTTAGCGTTTCTTCCTCACCAGTAGTCACTTCTTCGAGTGGCATATCTGTTGAAATGAGATTACTTTTAAACATGGTTTGCAGGAAGATCTTACGATCCAAATTGCAAAGCAAACAGTCACGAACCTTCAAGGCTTAATCAATTTTTTCACTTTTGTTATTAATTGTTTCCGTAAAATTCACTATCACCTGCATTGTAAGATAATACAGATTCGGTAAACAAAACCTCTCTCTTTAGCGGTTGAAATGTCTTTCGAATTGACGTTTTCATCGAAGTATAATCTTATCCACACCCATTTTATTGAATCTATTCACAAATACCTTTCTCTTTCTTTCCACTCCTTTTTTCTTCTTCTCTTTTCCTTTCACGGTGATAACAAATCAACCGACACAAAACAAACAAGATTGGAGAAATCACCAAGTCCAGAAGACACCAAACACTGAAGATAGGTCTCCACCTTTTCCATCCACTCTTCATAAAGTCACGACCATACCATTTGCGTCTCATCTCAATATCCACGACCGGATGCGTAAAAAACTGCAGTCGGTCAAAAGAAAGGAAAAATCATGGTTATTGCATGTGATCTAGCTCAACATCAAAAGCAAGAAATTAATCTTAAGGCCGATTTAGAGGCAACAACTTTCGCTACAACTGTGGTATGCAACTTTTGTAGCGCGCTGTTCCCGCCATGCAAAAAAACCGATGTACAACTTTGATAATCCAACTCTGCTTTTACCTACCACTGTCGCACAGCTTAAAACGTGTTTTAAGATCCTGCAATATTTAATGTGTGTTGCGCGACAGGGGGTTTGGTTTAATTTACACGGTGCAATTTGTACCGCGGGCTAGCCGTAAGCTTGTAGCATACAACAAAGCCATACGTTCTCAACTGTCCTTTACAAAGATCTCAATATTCAGCTTCAATGGTACCTTTTTCTGTTTTAAGCGAATGGCATCATCTAAAATATCATCTAATGCATCCCCGAATTCTTCTCGTCTTTGTTGATCAGCTTTCAGTGGATCAAGTAAGCATGAGGTAAACTCCTCAACGGCGTTTGCCAACTGATTAAATCTCTCCTCTTCCGGTCCTTTTTCGTCCGCCAATTTGCGCAGCTCGAAGCTTACCTGATTATCCAATAAACAACAAAGTTAATTAACAAAATAAATCAAAATTAAGTTTTTCTCACCCTTACGAATCAATAGATCATTTTACAGTCGTCTGTTAATCTACCTGGCCTTTGAATGGCAGCGAGGCCACAGGTGACCTTGGGTTAATAAAGACCTCACTGTTTTTATTGTGTAAATCAAAGTGTTCTTATGTAAGTTAAATAGTTGGCATTTAAATGAGAAAAGCAGAGAGGTCTGTATCAAAGCAAGGTCACCTCCAGCCTCGCTTGCATTCACAGGCCAGGTAACTAAGCACACAACTGTAAACTGGCAAAACAGAACAAGATGGTGACCATCTTGTTCTGTTTTGCCACGCCAGTTGATCAAAATTTCTAATAAAATCACAATGCGTTTTTTTTCGATAAAGTTTACATAAAACGAGTGAATTCAATTATACTTTGAATTTAATGTTAATGTCCCCAGTTAGCAACCTAAGGGTTACTTTTTCTTTATTATCCTCCTTTCTACACCCAGTAAATTGTGTTTCGTATACGGTAACTAGTGCATGTTCTTAAAAACAGGGAAAGTAACGAAAGCTTCGAGTTCTTTGTAGAAAGACTAAGTGAAGTATTAGTTTCTTTTGCAGCTTCGATCATGCTAAGAATACATTTCGAAACAAAATTTAGAAACAAAGCTTACGATTCTTCTTCGCCTGGGGGAGATTCTTGAATCAGGCGTACTATATATACACCATTAAAAGTGGCCGTTACACAGCACCCACCTTCATACCCATCAACAAGGCATTAGATTCGCAGTACTTGAATGCCCTCGGTGTGATTCTGCTCTCAATGTCGTCATAATTGCCATCCTTTATCGCCTGCATCAAACTCCTTTCCTTGCTTCGTGGATCGTCGTTGCCTAGATACACGACATGAGAGCTATTTCTCCTCCCAGAAGCCCCTGTAAAGCTTCTTTCTCAATCTAAAGCATGGCGATTTGCACTTTATTTAAATTTCAATTGTTTAAAGATTTCTATTTGCGAACAAATAAAATTCAAGACGAGGCTCAAACAGCCAGGCGAAACCTACTGAAAACTGTACTTGGGGAGGTAAAATGGGAAGTCAGTGTTCAACATTAACATGATCGACTCGTCCTGTGAGAGGGTCTGAACCCTGGTGGGAAAAAAAGAGTGCTGTGCAACTTGCAGGCGCATGCTCGAAACGATGCTATCCCCCATTCTCTCCTTCCCCCTCCTCCTGGGGGAAAAGCATATTTGGTACTAGTTTCCATATTGAGGCATCTTAACTTGATTTGACCTTAACTTTATTTTAACACGGTAAATTCATCAGGATATAAAAATGGTTTAAAATATATAGCCTTCAAATCAAAAATTCTTTACAATACTTGACGAGAAACCTACATTACTTTAAATATTAAAATACTATCAAAGCTACATCAGTTGCGTGAGTGTTATTTTCTTTTCAAAATGGCGGAGGATTCTAGTTTAACATACGATGCCAAGTTATTTGGGCGCGGAATTTGCCCCCCCCCCCCCCAACCCCCACCTACCGAATTTGATTGTTCCGTTCCGAGTATGCGGTTGCAAGTTACACAGGACGCTCTCTTTTCCTGCAAGGATTCAGGCCCTATGCAAGGCGCGGTAAGGGGAGTTCTGGCTCAGGAGTAGATAATTACTGATTCCAATGAAAGCCATACTGACCTATATCTGGATCACCTGACTCCATACTTTCTTGTTCCTCGCATTCGCCTTTATTACCAAGAACAAAGAAATCAGAAAAGACAAAAAAAAAAGCACATCAAGTGAAGCCAACTTGAGGCAACTTGATAACCCTGAATAACCAAGACGGTGCAAATTGTATTTGTTTAAACGGAACCGGTTTTGAGTATCCACGACCAGCACTAAAATAAGAGACACTACCGAAATGACAGCTGAAATATCTGTGAACCGTTAGCGAAACAATAAAATTTGTTTCAAAACCACGTTGAAAATCGTATTTTCAAGGTGCTGTCATGAACATATATATTATCCAACATAAGCTACGAAGAAAAGGACCGCACGTGTATTATAGATCAGTGTTTGCTAGTATCGAGGCCGTTTTGTCGCATCCTTGCGCTTATGTTTGTGCTTGTACTTGTGTCGCTAAGCTACACTGTCGGAGTCAGAAGAAGAAGCGGAAGAACCAACCAATCACATTCTCTGGAATCGAGCATTGTGATTGGTTTATTCTTCGGCTTCTGCTTCCGACTCCCACAATTTAGTTTTCACCAGATCATAAGCGACGGAGTCATGAGCAGAATCGGTATTTCGCTTCCGACTCCGTCGGTTTGATTTTCGCTAAATTGTATCGCTCTGCGCTTATGGTCACGACTCCGACTCCGACTCCGACTCCGTCGTTAATGAAAACCAGCCTTTAAACGAAATTCTACTAGACTTCCCCTTGTCCAAACGCTTCGCCAGCGACTTTCCACCTTTACGTTTGCTGCAACAATCCATGACTACAATAACTAGGATGCAAAGTGAAAAAGTTTCGATTTTAAATTACGATGTTGATTTTTCTTTCAAATGGCAAAAAAGTAGACTACAGAGGACAGTTCTCATTTTACGAGAGTTCGCGAGGGAACGTGAAAGCAAAAAGCGACTGAACAAGTGGATTTGGTCAGCACGTGTCAAGACTGTTTGGCAGGTTAACAATGCTATGGGATAAGCGAGTCAGCTGAATAATTGTAAACAAATTTTCTAGACTGGGCAATACCGTGCTCAGTATATAATTATAGATACTCTATATCTGTTACAGGGCTGTTACATTTTGCGGGGGCGGGGGTCGATGATGGATAAAGCTAAACATGCTTACAGTTGTTATGCTAAATCAGCTTTAATCGATGTTTGTTTTTAAGTGCTTAGCATTCCACTGACGTCTTTAGGAGAGTAAAAGCATCGATATACCCTTGCATCGAGGAATTGAAAGAGGCTCAAAAATCAAAAAGTACATTACCGACAGTGTGTAGATATTTCCGAGTATGCAACCATGCATGCGCGTCGTCACATTAATTTGAAAGCCTGTCAATCAATGCTGGCCTTTGTTTTAACTTTTGAACTCTATACTGTAAGTTACTGAATCAGGAATCAGTCAAATTATATATGCTGAACAAGTTTAGATACGAAGACTTGAAAAGGTTTATTGCCAGACACCAGTCACCAACAGAACTCGTCTTTAACGTTTTCAGACCTTGGGACTTTGGAGCAGATCTAATATTCCATGATTATGGCGAGCAATAGCAATTTTGATAGTATTGAACATTATAAGCGACCCGGTTTCCAGCCAAATAACTGCGGCCAACCTCGTCACGAACGGTCCGAGAGAACCGCCAGGCAAGCGTACAGAGAATGCACAAAATGGATAGCAGAAGACCCTAACAAAAATTGCTGCATCGTCAAAGGAGTCAGTGGAGAAGACTACAAGACCTACAAGGTGATATATTTTCAAGCAACGGAGCTTCCCGTAAAATTTGACAAGGCGGACAAAAATACAATCTTCTTCTACAGCTCAGTATTGAGGATCGAACTTTCTGAATAACTCGCTGGAAAATATATTGGAAGGATTTGTAACTTTTTCGGGTGGTAGCTGAGGAAAAAAAATGTTACAAATCCCCTCGAGAACACTGTTTCTGATTCACTAAGTACTGTATCGGCGATGCAAATAACTAGAATCGATATGTTGAAGCTACGTGCTTTGTAACCGCGACTAACAGTTTCGTAGTTAATATGAGATTCGAAGTGACCCATAATAGGACGTCAGTTAACTTTTGGCGAGTATGTACCTCAGACTAGTGTAGTCTTAATGCTGTTCAATTCAGTCGTGAGCATGTAGGTTTGGGCTCAAATATTACGGAGTAAAACCTAGTCTTTTCTGACGATATTGAACGAAAGTATACTAACACTTAACACGCACACGATAGTCAGCAGATGGCTGCTAATAGTAGAGCACCCAGCGAGTTACTTCAGTCATACACCCACCTGCAAAGTGTTCAGCAACTGGGACAAGAAATCGGATTTAAGACAGAAGCTACTTGTACACTTGTTTGTGTTTTCGTGCTCCGAGCAAGGACAGTACAGTCACAGTTGAATTACAATCGGTCAAGTGCTTCATTTCCGTCACGGAGATTGAACATTGCCTTTATATCTTTTGATTACGTATTGTAGGCCCTGGTTTATACAATCCTAGCTTCAATGTTTATCTCATGAATAGGCGAGAGATCATCGCAGTTATGAACAATACTAAAACAGTAGTGAAAATAAAACCTGAAATGAAATTCAGCAGACCTCTCAACCTCAAAACACCGAAAATCTAGAGTCTGATGTAAACAAAATCTGGAGATTTCAGTAAAAATCTGGAGATTGATCGACCGGCAGACAAAACCAAGTAAACACAGGTTCTAATTAAGAGAAAGCGTTTTTTTTTTTTCTGCTTAAAACACTTAAAACATGTGTGGAGAGCATCATTAGCAATTTCCGTCATTTTGAAAACGTGATCAAAATGCGAGAGACTGATAATGATGACCTAATTTGGAACAGGTGTTCTATATATGGTCATTGCCTGATTTCAAGCCGAAAAGGTCTAGGTGCGAGTCTGTAAATTACAGGATTAGCAAGTATTGATCCACATAACCATTAATCAGAATTAAATGTGTGATTTCACCCGATGAATTGTGATATGACATTAGCGTTGTTTAGTTATTAGGTGGAATACCTGTAAACTTGCTCTCAAGCTAAGCGTATATCCACGTTAAATAAAGCATTCATTCATTCATTCATTCATTCATTCATTCATTCATTAATAGTCAGAAAGAGAACACTGTGATTAACAAAATCCCCAAGTTTAGTGTTAATCAGGCTAGTTTTGACTGAGATACAGCCATTTAAAAACGCCAAAATTACACAGAAATATTTGGTCGTCCGGACATAGCGTCCGGATGGCCATACAATTTTTTGTAAATTTTGACATTTTCAAATGGTTGTATCTTGCTTACTATTGGGTCTATTTACACCAAACTTGGGGATTTTGTAAAGCTTGGTCTGCACTTTATGACTGTGTGGCTCAATAGCTGCTAGTCCCATAATGTGTAGACTCGTACCTAGTCCTTTTCGGCTTTAAATCGGGCAATGGACGATAGTCTGTCATGGACTGTGTTTCCAGCGAACAGATGAATGAAGAACTGAACAGGTTTTGTCAAATTTAACTATGGATTTGCACAGAATTGGCGCAAGAAACTCACCTAAGCAAGCCAAAAATGAAATTATACAAAAAAAGTTATCCTTTCAGCTTGCGTCTCTATTTATCGTGAGATTTGTCTGTCTCGTCGTGAGACTGTGAGATTAAACTAAAAACCGCTCACGACAAAATCGTGAGACTTGAGAGGTCTGAATAATTTCAGACTTGTACGGGAGTTGAACCCATGACCTCTGCGATACCGGTGCAGTGTTCTACTAACTGAGCTAACAAGCCAACTGGGAGCTTGTCATTTTGTTGGTTAACGAGTGATGAATAAAGCCAAACATGTATTAGGCGGACACACCCTCGGGACCCATGCTAGTGTCCGCTTAATACAGGATGTCCGTTGAAAACAGGCTCCCTCAGAATTCGTCTTAAAAGGGTCATATTAATATTCCTCAGTATTACTAGTAAAAGACCTTTAAAGGGTCAAATAGCATTCTCGTGAACGATCGAGAACTCGGAAATACCGTATTTCCATAAACAATGACAAGTATATGAGGCATTGATCGAATCATGTGAAAGCTTACAAAATCAAGCAAGAACGAAATTTCTGGAAAAACAAAACCGAATAACAAAATATTACATTTCTGTAGACTACGAGTAGTCCCTCTTTCGCTTAGTCCGTCGTGCTTGACGCGAAAGAAAACTGCGATAAAATAAGTGGCAGCGCGAACTCCTAGGGGCGAGAGGGCGTCTCGCCCCCAGGATTTCCCGCGGCCATTTTTTTCTCGCGGTTTTCTTTCGTGTTACGCACGACGGACTAAGCGAAAGAGGGACTACTCGTAGTCTACATTTCTGTGACAGCTCAATCTACTAAACGTGGACAAAAAAAATCATGCATTCTTTTTGCAGTGTCCGTTTGATACAGGTTTCTAACAGTAGAAATGACCATCAAAGTAAAGTTTAAGGTGTCCGACCGCGTCCGCTTTTAATAGAGATGTCCGTTGAATACAGGTATTTTTTACTGTGAATGTGGGAAAAGAAAAATGGGACTTGCAATGCTGTCCGCTTAATAGAGGGTGTCCGCTGAATATGGGGTCCGCTTAGTAAAGGTTTGACTGATTAGAGTATGTTATTGTAATTTTATT
This sequence comes from Orbicella faveolata, assembly GCF_042242905.1. NCBI lineage: Eukaryota > Metazoa > Cnidaria > Anthozoa > Scleractinia > Merulinidae > Orbicella > Orbicella faveolata. The sequence continues at coordinate 7,911,657 of NW_028301541.1, forward strand.
ATTATTATTTTTTTAATTTTTAGAATTTTAGAATTTTAGAATATCTTTGTGCGAAGCGAATGCGATCGTCCCGTTATGCTAGTATGCGTTATACAAACTGATAATTTGTTAATTTATAATTTATTAAAATAAATCCTTAAAAATTTGATCGCAGAAATCGCAGGTTATTCGTAAACTCGCACGTGCTCCAAAGCGAAAAGCTAGATGGCGGCGCCTCCAACGGAAGAGCCTGATCGAAGGCTATATCCAAGGCAGCCCCCTCCCTCCCCTCCCCTCCCCTTTTACCCTGCTATTTCCCATTGGTCTTTGCAGGTGTAATAGTCTTCGCTGCCATTTTGCACGTGTGCAAAAATGCAGTTTTTCAAAGGTTTGTTATTTGGTTTAAAGCGGCTTGATCCAGTGAAATACTTGATGTGAGACAGTAGGTAACTTTTTTCCCTTTTTCTCCATGTCAGAGCCAGGAGGAGGAATGAGGAGACGTTTTGCTTGTTGATCAATGCAGTGCTTTGTAGGATGAAGGTAAGCTTAGCATAAACCCACAAACTTTAATTTACAATGTGACTGCGTTTCAGTTTGATTTAATATAAGCTAAGCGTACTAGAACAGGTATAATACATAAGCGTCAGTAGAAAAACAAAGCGACAAATTTTATACCTGCCAACTTTCACACCTTTTGGCGTGAGTCTCAGGCTTGCAGTTCGAACTCTCAATACGCGATCATGGGGTGGGGGATGTCTTGAAAACAAAGACCCCCCTGAGACCCGTAAGACCCCAAAGACCCCAAAGACTCCAAAGACCCCCTAAGACCCCAAATCTTGAAAACACAGACCCTCCATTTTTGTTTAAAAAAAATTATTTTGGTGGGGGGAGGGGGTACTCCTCTCCCTAGTACCCCTGGAAAAATCGTGAGGGGACAGGGGAGGCCATTCTTGTAATGTTTTTTTCCTTTGTCAACGGCATTGGAAAATCTAAACCCTGAGCATAATTTACCCTTGTTTGGTGTTGAACTTTTTTCACCAATTGACAAAACTACGCACAGGCCATTAAAATGATTTTTGTGAAAATGTATAACCTTCTAGGTTTGTGTGCAGTCAATTGTGAGTCAGTTTACCTTATTGTTACTTATTTTCATTATTGTTACTTATTTTCACTTAATTTCCTGATTTTCTGAAAACATTTACGAGTTGAATAATGCGCAGAGATCCAATTTGACTCATCTTTTCTCCGTGGGGACTGGAAACCCTACAAACTAGTAATAACCAAAAGTTAGGAAGTACAGGCGAGATCGATGCAAGGTGCTGTTAGATTAATAAAAGTTTAACAGATGTGTACTGTGACATAATTCCTCGGGAAGTGATTTATGTTTTACTGGTAGTCTGCACAAGGGCTCAGGCAGGATCTGCTTTCCTGTACACTTTCAGTCATGTATGGTGACGCACAACACTAGCACCGGTTACAAAAAGTTTTATGCCAGGCTACTCCCCCTCACAAAGTCTCACGGCATCGCAATGTCTGTGTAAAGTTGCAAGTCACAGCAGTGAACTAAAATTAGACTGAATAGCTACAAGTCGAGTCTATTCGAGTGAGCTTTTTCACAAATTGAACCTTAAAAAGTAGAGTATTTTACTGTTTCAGTTAACTTTGAATGCGCTGTAAAATCCCCCCCCCCCCCCCCCCATGAATAAGACAAGTTTTTTAGGTCGGGTGGAAAGAAAAAGGAGATAGTACTGGGGTGAGGGGGAGTACAGTACAGTTGTCAGGTTGTCAACTTTGTGCTCTCCACAGGAGATTAAGAGTGGAGGGTGGTACATATTTTAAAACTCCACCCCTTCCCCTCAGAAAAAGACAATTTTGGGGGGAAGTGACAAAAAGAAGAGAGAGTACAAACAGAAGACCGTTCCAATTATTGCACACATGAAAGATTACTAGAATGGCTTCCCTTCCCCCTCCCTCACAAAAAGGTGATTTTTCCAAGGGGGGTCGATTTTTCCGGGGTTACTGGGGAGAGGAGTGCCCCGCCCCCCCCAAAAATATGTAAAAAATGGGGGGGTTTGTTTTCAAGTTTTGGTGTCTTAGGGGGTCTTAGGGGTCTTTGACACCCCCATCAATACACTGTTCAATTGTGAAGAAAAATAGTACAGATAGCGCGGGCATTGAGCAAATAAAATGATCACGGTATTGACACCATGTTTGTTTTTTGCAATCCTTGTGCGTGTGCTGAATTGCAATAGCAAGAGATTGTGTGAAAACTGTGTTCGGCCACCTTAGGCCTTAATTAGTCTGTATTTGTTACAGACTCAGCTTGAATTATTAGGATTCCCAATGTTACAAAGACTGCATTTAGGTACATCTTAGAATTTTATACCTGCCAACTCTTCTCAAATTAGAGGTGTGACAGGTTTATTCAGGGAGTGCCAGGAGTTTGGAAGACAACTTGAAAATATTTAAGGTGGCCGAACACAGTTTTCATGCGTGCTTTTGCTGATGCAATTCAGCGTGCGCACAAGGATTGAAAAACAAGCATGCCTTCAATAGAGCGATCATTTTATTTACTCAACACCCACACTATATGCGCTATTTTTCTCCATTATTAAACGCAGTGTATTGATGCCTTTAGTCGTTTATTACAACACTATGTTAGAAAAGGTAATGACGCAAAGAACCCAGCAATTCTCAGCTTTTTCTTTGTTACCGAGAGAACCCAGTTAAATGCAGCGCATGCGCAGTTGCTCGAAAAATTGAGACCGATTGCTTTTGCAGAAACTTGCCGATTTCTAACGATCCATTTGTTAGAATTTCAAGAAATTTGGCAAAAAATAATTCAGAAACCACACGAATGATCCATCGCAAAAAATCTGAATTTTGACATAGGGAATTTTTAATAATACAGAACATGCAGTGAAAATGATTTTCAGCGAATTACGAAAGTCGCCTATGTCAAAATTTTATTAGAACAGTGTTGACAGAAGGGATTTAATGTCAATTCATAGTGGGCAAATGATGAAAAAAATCTAACGACTGAATTTTTTTTAAAATAAACAAAAACCATTTTTTAAGCCTTGTTTTTAACCAGCCCCATTGCCATGGCAACAGCACTCACCTTAGCCAAAATGTGAGAATAAACCCTTCTGTGGTTAACCTTGACTCTTGCAAAAAACTGGCACCAAAGCATAAATAGCTTTAAAGTAATGGTGGATTAGACAGAGGCTCTTGAAAACTGTGTTTGGCCACCTTAAAGATATCTGCAATAACCAAAATGTCTGTGATTTCCGAAGACATCTCAAAGATTTCTGAAGATATTCTCAGCATTGATGATCACAGTCCCAAGATGCACTTTGCCAAAATATAATACCAGTGCCAACCCTTTTTCTTTGATATCAATGTGTACAAGCAACAATCTCTGCAGTCTCATTGGCTAAGAGCAGGTCAAATTGCCCCAAAGGAGTGCAGAAAACATCATGAAGTTTAGGTTAGAAATTTGAAATTCAGTGCAAAATTGATCTCAGGAAAACAAAATGGCTGTCAAAAAATATTTTCAACCATACAAAAATTACTACTTCCTAGTGAAAATGTGGAAGACAAGCAGTGAATATAAAAGACGTAAGTGTAATGTCATTAATATTCATAAGTGAACATGTGTTTAGGTCACGTGATCAGTCAATGAAATTACAGAGTGAAGTTTTCTGTATATAATGCAAGCATGGCGTTGTGTTTCTTTTACCTGCACTCGGTCTCGATACCACATCTGGCGGCAAGGATGCAGCCATCCACCTAATAGCTACAACAAGACTGGTTTTTCATTGAAGAATTTCCTGAATACCTGTAGAAAGTTTTCGTGGTAAGCATGTGCTGTTGCGACATGTTCAACCCTGTCAAACCTCATGGCGGTTTCATTACAAAATTTTCCATCATTCGACGTCCGTGCCGATGGCAATGCAGGTCCCGATGGGAAAAATGGCTTGGTCCAGACGTAGATGAAATATTCAACACTTAACCAAATACTGGAGAAGACAATGATTATGACACAGCAGTCGCAAAAATGAACGAATATTTCTCTCCACAAGTCAATACCACCTACGAAGTGTACAATTTTCGACAAGCAAAACAGAAAGAGGGTGAATTGCTGGACAGCTATCACACCAGACTTCGCCAACTCACGAAAACCTGCGAATTTGGCAACATTGACAAAGAGATCAAAGAGCACATTATTTTGGCATGCACTTCAAGCTCTCTACGACCCCGAACGCTTTGTGAAAACCCAACGCTAGAAGCCCTGTTAAAGCTGTTAAAGGAAGAACGTTAGAACTTAGCCCCAAACAAGCAAAAGACGTCGAAGATACCGGAAATGATTCTGTCAACAAAATCAACACAAAAGAGGATGATCAACATAGCTGCCCCCGCAACTGAACCGAAGATTCTTCCCAGTCACGGTGCAAATGCTCACAGTCACCCAATCGTAATTATGGAGACAAACAAGACAAATCTTCACGAAAATGTGGCAATTGTGGTGGATTTTATAATGCTCCTTACCAAAATATGTGTCCAGTGCGAGGAAAAACCTGCAACACTTGCAGAAAAATTGGTCATTTTGCTCATGTTTGTAGATCAAAACCTCGCCACGTGGCCTCTGTGGAAACTGATGAAATCTCTGATGAAGAATATGAGTATGTTTACACCGTCAACCATCAAGAAAACAGGAAGCCACACCCCAGAGTCGTTAAAAGAAGAGTTAAAGTCTTTGTTTGGAGGCATAGGAAAAGTACAGAATAAAGAAGTTAAACTTCACATTGACCCTGATGTGACACCCCGACAACAGCCCCATCGACGAATTCCTTTCCATGTTTGAGAAGATGTAGAAAAAGAGCTCGAGAGACTTGAGAAATGAGACATCTTTGAAAAGGTCGAAGGGCCAACACCCTGGCCAGGTTAGTCCTATTGTCATTGTCCCCAAGAAATCTGGAGAAGTTAGGATCTGTGTTGACATGCCAGAGGCAAACAAAGCAATCAAGAGAGGAAAACATCTCATGCCCACCATTGATGACCTCATTGCTGATTTGAATGGTGCAACCCATTTTAGTACATTAGATCTGTCTTCGGGATACCATCAGCTTGAGTTAGCACCCAAAAGCCATTACATCACAGCCTTCAGTGCACATGTCGGTCTAAGAAGGTGCAAACGTCTGCCATTTGGAGTCAATGCAACATCAGAAATTTTCCAAGAAGCAATGAGAGAACTCCTTTCTGGTCTACCAGGATGCAAAAACATCTCAGGTGACATCACTGTATTCGGAAAAGGCCAGGAAGAGCATAACAAGAACCTCTGTGGCATTCTTCAGAGGTCAAAGAAAACAACCTTTGCCTAAACAAAGACAAGTGTGAGTTCTCCAAGACCAAAATCAAGTGCTATGGTCACATTTTCAGCTCTAGTGGTCTGAAACCTGATCCAAGGAAAGTTGAAGCCATCCACAAGGCAAGACCTCGTCAGAGCCATAGTGAAGTGAAGTCTCTGCTTGGTATGGCACAGTATGTACCTCGACTCATACCAAATTATGCCACCATCACAACCCCACTGTGCTTGCTAACGTGACAGGACACACCTTGGAATGGGAGCAAGAAGAACAAAGAGCATTGAATGAGCTGAAAGAAGCCCTTGTTGGAGATCAAGTTATGTCTTATTTTGACCGCAATCATTGTCGATGTCAGTCCATTTGGTCTTGGTGGTCTTCTGATACAAGAGGGTAAAGTTCTTGTTTATGCAAGTCGTGCCCTGAGTGATGTTGAAAGCGGCTATTCCCAAATGGCGAGAGACGCTTGCTGTAGTATGGGAAGTGGAACATTTTCTTCTGCATGTTTATGGTGCCCAGTTTTCTGTCATCACTGGCCATAAGTCCGTCATTGGCATCTTCAAAAACCACAAGCAAACTTCCCTGCAAATTGAAAGGTGGAAGCTTTGACTAATGCCCTATGACTGTCAGCTGATCTATTGACCTGGAAGAGACGCAGAAAACCCTACTGATTTCATGAGCCAACATCCCAGTTCTACAGCACCAGAAGAACCAAATTTGGCTGGAGTTTAAGTTAACTCTGTATTCATTAATGCTGTACCAAAAGCAATGACACTCGAAAAAATCAAACAAGAAACCAAACACGATGCAGAAATGCAAGCTGTCATCAAAGCTGTAGAAACTGACCAGTGGAGTGTCCCAGAAGTCCAAAACTACAAGAAGCTCAAGGAAGAACTATCTGTATTCAATGGGCTTAAGTGTTGAGAAGAAACAGAATTGTCATACCATCTAACCTCAAAAGTAAAGCAGTAGACCTGGCACACGAAGTTGTAAAGACAAAGCAACTAATCAGTGACAAAGTGTGGTTCCCAGGAATCAACAAGCTAGCAGAAGAGAAGGTCAAAAAATGTCTTTCATGTCAAGCTGCTTCAACCAAATCACCACCACTAGAACCCCTTCGAATGACCCCACTTCCTAGTGCACCTTGGAAGGAAGTTGCCATAGATTTTGCCGGGCGATTCCCATCTGGTGATTACATCATGGTGGTAACAGATGAATTTAGCCACTTTCCAGAAGTAGAAATACTCACCTCAACATCAGCCAAAGCTGTGATCCCTAAACTAGATGCAATATTTGCAAGACAAGGAATACCTAGGGCCCGTTTCTCGAAAGCCCCGGAAACTTTTCGGGCCCGTAAAGCCATTTTTAGTCCATCTGTATCTAAAAACGGAGAAGTGTATACGCCTGAAACTTCTTGTATGAAGGGAACTTCTCTTCATATTAAGAATATGTGAATGAAACAGCTCTGTAATCGTAAGGTTTGAGATTTTGTTATGGCTTTACGGGCCCGAAAAGTTTCCGGTGCTTTCAAGAAACGGGCATTTGATGTCCTGAAAAGTGACAATGGCCCACCATTCAATGGTCATGAATTTAAAAACTTTTCTGAGTACCTAGGATTCAAGCACAGAAGAATCACTCCGTATTAGCGGAGGGCAAATAGAGAAGCTGAACGCCTAGTACAGACCCTCAAAAAATCCATCAGAATTGCCCACCTTAAGAAGGCAAAAATTGGAAGCAAGAATTGTATGAATTCTTCCGTCAATATCGTGCAACACTGTACCTCACTCTACCACCAATGTGTCCCCATGTGAAGCTTTAAACAATAGAAAGCTCACGACCACGATACTAGAGTTACCAGTCACTTGGTATAAGCAACCAAAATTTACACCTCAAGAACCATCAGCCAACATCACCCAGAGAGATGCTATGCAGAAGCAGAAAATGAAAATTTACGCTGATCTCATGATCAAGGCACATGCCCAAGAAAGAGAGATCAAGCCTGGAGAAGTTGTACTCATGTGACAACCCAAACACAACAAGTTAAGCACCCCCTACAATCCAAAACCTTTCGTTGTGGAGAAGAAACAGGGTACAAATACAGCAAGTAATGGTTCAAAGACAGTGAGTGTCACCAGAAACTCTTCCCACTTCAAAGTTATTCCAAAGCACTTTGCACAAAGCCAAGAGAACGGTATAAAGAAAGATGATGAAAAGACCCCAGGAATACAGCAAAACCCATCTGAGACCAAAGAAGAGAGTCTGCCGAGATGATCCAAAAGACAAGTCAAACCGCCTATTAGATTTTCTGACATTACAGGACTATTTTTCTCTAAAAAGAGATCTCAGTTGAACATTTATTATCAAGCTTTGATTATTGAACAGTGAACATTGTTGTTGTTTCTTAGAATGTTTATCTTTTAAAGGCAGAGTTACTCACAAACTGCTACTCATTCTGTAAGTTTTATTCACATCTTGTTTTTCATCCAAAGAAGAGGGGGGATGTAATGTCATTAATATTCATGAGTGAACACATGTTTAGGTCACGTGATCAGTAAGTGAAATTACAGAGGGAAGGTTTCCGTATATACAAGCATGGCGTTGTGTTTCTTTTACCCGCACTTGGTCCTGATACCACAGTATTAAGCTCAGACTAAAAAGGTTATGCTTGAAATAATGGTTGACATGACAACTATGAAAACCTCCTCGAAAACCAATTAATTGTTAAGAGACTAATCGGTACTCTGCAGCAAAACATAGGTAAGGACTTGAGAGACAACATGAGAACCAGTAACTTCTAATTATTATAAAATGCTCTCCTGGACTGAGAAAATTAGTCACTTGGTTGATTTTAGCTCTTTATTTTCACTCTGCATTTTGGTTCAAGTATCTTAATTTGAATGTTGAAAAGTTTCCTGTTCCTCATCAATTAACATGATACAGCGTTTCACAAACCCATGACATACTGATAAGCCCAGAGAGCTGTAGAAGACCCCAGTGGGGGTTAACTCCCTTATATGGGCTATATAGGTATGTGCGGCCCCCAAGGGTATGATTTTTCAACCATTTTGGTCATAAATTAAGAGTATCAATTTTGGCCATTTTGGTCATTAATAGGGTATGATTTTGCACTCTAGCCTTGATATATAATGCTTTTACTGGTGGGTAAAATGCAGTTAATGGAACATTATACCCCTTGAGGGTTAGGCTGTTTACGTTTGTCATGCAATCTAGTAGGATAAACAATAGTACAATACTGAATGCTCAAACCATGAATGAACATTCCCTTGTTCCCTTGTTAGCACAAACACTATTCGTGTCTGTATTTTAGCTTCAGTATCTTGCAGTATAATGTAGTAAAATATCTTAACTTCTCCTAGATTGGCTCATATATTTGTTAGCCCCATTCACTGCTAACAAGCTCACCACGTTGCATTTATTTAGTTCATAGTACAGCTGTACCTATTGGTTGAACTTTGAGACACTGTCTTGCTATATAAATCTCAATACACTGTCAGAGGGCATTATCCTGGCACCTTGCACAAGAGTACACAGTTTGTAACAATTTAGCTTTAAAATTTCCCACCCTCCCTCCCTTGGAGAAGGGCTTTTATTTGTCATTTGCCAATAAATTGGGGTCACTCCATGTGGTTCAGTTAAGTCTGTATAGCGACTTCTCCCAAGCTTTGGCATTGCTTGTGTCTTTGCCATCTTATATCTTAGCCTTTAATAAAGGCTTGTCTGATCCAGCCTGTGCTGTGCTGGGTAGGTTAAAGGAAAGGCTCTGCCAATACTCTTGTTCTATTCTCACGTTAGTGGGGGAATAAGTGAGGCTGAAATGGGGTATTAATTTAAGGGTCAGGTCATAAATAGGGTATCAAATTTTTGGTCAGGTCAAATCAAATAGGATAGGGAAAATCACAGATTTTGGTCATAAAGAGGGTAAGGGTTTTGGGAAGCGGGCCGCACACCCCCACCCAATTTTTCTGGGAGTACCCAAGACCTGTTCATTTTCCCTTTGCTTTATTCTCAAATTCTTTAAATTTAACAGGTAGGAAAGACACTCTTTGTGTAGGTCTTGAAGATAGTGAATGACTATTTACCCTTGAATTTTAAAGAGGTCAAACGTTTTGGAGCTTGACACCTGAATTTGTCATGAAAATTCCCAAAGCATGACAGACATTGTCACTTATATTTTATCAATAAGTGTAGGTGCAAGAATTTTTTGTCATAGCTTCGTGTTTGGTGTCCAATTTTCACGTAATTAGTTTCCTTTGTTTTGTGGCCTTTTGTACATGTTATGTTCATTTGCATACTCTATATGTTCGGTTTGTGTGTAAATTTATTTAGTTAGTAGCGGTTTTAGTTTCTGTATATGTCTTGTTTGGATTTGCTACAGCTTTACAGTCCGTCTTTGGTTTTGCATGGGGTTTGACACATTCATTTTGTAAGTTTCCTTGTTTATTTCGCTTTGCTGTTTTTCTGCACTCTTCATGCTCCGTCGTTGTCAGTTATTTTATGTTCATTCCCGTGTTTGTAATTTTGTTACTGTGTTCAATCTAGGTTTGGGTGGAATGAAATTTCTATGGAAAGATTTGGATATGTGTAATAAGCGTGTGCGATAATAATAAGTATAAATCACATGAGTTTTCTCTTCATTTTTGGAATAAATACATGCACAAATTTTTCAAAGACTATAAATTGCACTTGCACTTGCACTACAGACTCCTACGATTTTGTTAGCTTTTGAAAAATCAAAGCATGATTATTTATTCCAGATTGTACTGGAAATCATGTGATTTGTACCAACCTTTACATGAACTTTGCTTTTCTTTCATTGATTCAATTACGTTCATATAACTTACGTTGTGGTTCAATATTACCTTTGGTACAATTTGGTATAGATTCCTTTGTTTCAATGACTGACATTATAATATATTACTGTGTACTAGAACAAAGGAAACTGTCAAATTGTGCCAAGGGTCAAATTGAACCACAGGATATATTTCTGGATAATGAGTCAGTAAAGGCTGTAATAGCTCCATTTTTGGGGGTGTCTCTAAAACGAAGACCTCTAAAACGAAGACCTCTAAAACAAAGACCCAAAGACCCTAAGACCCCAAAAACTCTAAAATGAAGACCCCCTTCCGTTAATGTTCTAAGGCATTTTTACCCATAATGCAGTTTTGCTTCTTCTTTATCCGGCCAATTTTGTGATGTCAACACGCGTACGGTGTTAAGTTTTTAACCACCATCTTTTGCTGAGTGACAAAGCTCTCACACTTGGCCGGAATTTGGGTGACCTACAAATACCTGTGAATTTATAATCCTCAAAAATTTCTTGTGTGCAGTTAGTTTAAACATGTCATGTGATACATTCAAAACTGGGGAATATTTAGATGCAAGAGATGTTGGAATCATATTACCCAGTTTTCAAACTTTGTGATTTATGTTTCATCTCAAGTAATTTGTTTTATAACACAACGTGTGTGTTGGTACATGTAGTTCCTATCAAGACATCATGGCTAAAGTCTCTATTTACGCATGGTTGCGCGTAAATAAAATGACGTGTGCATTTCATTTTAGCTGCAAATTTCTGTCAAGTTTAGCTGTGAGTTCCTTTTGCTAAAGTTTTGGTAATGTAAACGTCATTTTGAAGAAGTGAATATATATATATATATATATATATATATAAAAAGTTAAGATGCTTCGAGCCAACAGGGATGCCACGTGCCAGAAGGATCCAAAAGGATTCGTAGTCCAAACCTCGAGTAATGAAATTTGTAGGCAATTGTGGAAAACGAGGATGGACAACTTCGAGCGAAAAAAATATATATATACAGTAAAAAGTCTAAGAAATCTAAAAAAAAGTTTAAAAATTTAATAAAAATAAACGTTTCGGTCAAAGACCTTCATCAGTTGCAGTGCAAGTGAATAATAAATTACAATAACCTTAAATAAGTTTACAGTATAAAAAATGACATAATATTACAAAGATGATTACATAACAGGGCGTGGTAACACATGAAAACGAAAAAATTAACCAATGATAAACAATCGGTGATTACTAAGCGAGATACTATGACAATGCGGTACAAAACTCAAAAGACACAAACCAAATAAGAATAAATAATCGAATATAATACAAATAAGATTAATATCAAAAAAGTAACGCGATTCGTCGAGTCAGCCGAAAGTGTGAAGGGACCCGCGTGTAAAATATTCAATGTTCAAAAAAGGCGGTCCCAAAATCCCCAAACAAAGCCCTTGAAACTATGCCGCGGCAAGGCACAACAGGCGCCCTAAACAGGGCCCTTAAACAACAATAATGTAATAAATTCCCCGATAGGGGCCCCTGAGAAAACCTAGCGCTAACAAAGCTAACAAGATCCAAGGTCAGGGCCTTTGAACACCTGAACTAAGATAACCGCCAAATTTGCAAGTTATTTTTGCGCTAATTGTAGTTTATTCTTTTTTTCAAGTGGAATTCCTGACGTTTATTCAAGCCAAAAGGTGCCAGAGAGAACAACTGTGCACTCCAATATGCCTCTTTAGTGATTAAAAGCTTTTCGATGTTACTTGTATTGTTTGCAAACAATACAAGTAACATCGAAAAGCTTTTAATCACTAAAGAGGCATATTGGAGTGCACAGTTGTTCTCTCTGGCACCTTTTGGCTTGAATAAACGTCAGGAATTCCACTCGAAAAAAAGAATAAACTACAATTAGCGCAAAAATAACTTGCAAATTTGGCGGTTATCTTAGTTCAGGTGTTCAAAGGCCCTGACCTTGGATCTTGTTAGCTTTGTTAGCGCTAGGTTTTCTCAGGGGCCCCCATCGGGGAATTTATTACATTATTGTTGTTTAAGGGCCCTGTTTAGGGCGCCTGTTGTGCCTTGCCGCGGCATAGTTTCAAGGGCTTTGTTTGGGGATTTTGGGACCGCCTTTTTTGAACATTAAATATTTTACACGCGGGTCCCTTCACACTTTTGGCTGACTCGACGAATCGCGTTACTTTTTTGATATTAATCTTATTTGTATTATATTCGATTATTTATTCTTATTTGGTTTGTGTCTTTTGAGTTTTGTACCGCATTGTCATAGTATCTCGCTTAGTAATCACCGATTGTTTATCATTGGTTAATTTTTTCGTTTTCATGTGTTACCACGCCCTGTTATGTAATCATCTTTGTAATATTATGTCATTTTTTATACTGTAAACTTATTTAAGGTTATTGTAATTTATTATTCACTTGCACTGCAACTGATGAAGGTCTTTGACCGAAACGTTTATTTTTATTAAATTTTTAAACTTTTTTTTAGATTTCTTAGACTTTTTACTGTATATATATTTTTTTCGCTCGAAGTTGTCCGTCCTCGTTTTCCACAATTGCCTATATATATATATATATATATATATAGGCAATTGTGGAAAACGAGGACGGACAACTTCGAGCGAAAAAAAAAAAATATATACAGTAAAAAATCTAAGAAATCTAAAAAAAGGTTTATTTTTATTAAATTATTAAATTTTTAAACCTTTTTTTAGATTTCTTAGATTTTTTACTGTATATATATATATATTTTTTTCGCTCGAAGTTGTCCGTCCTCGTTTTCCACAATTGCCTACAAATTTCATTACTCGAGGTTTGGACTACGAATCCTTTTGGATCCTTCTGGCGCGTGGCATCCCTGTTGGCTCGAAGCATCTTAACTTTTTATATATATATATATATATATATATATATATATATATATATATATAACATCACTTCTGGCCAAGTGTGAGAACTTGGTTGCTCAGCTCAAAATGGTGGTTAAAAACTTATCACTGTGTTGACATCACAAAATTGGCCAGAAAAAGAAGGAGCAAAACTTCATTCAGGGTCAAAATGCCTTGGATAATTAGTGGGGGTATTTGGTTTAGGGCTTTTGGGGTCTTAGGGTCTTAAGGGTCTTTGGGTGTTAGGGTCTTAGGGTCATTTTTAGAGGTCTTTGATTTACAGACACCTGTATTACAAAGATACGTTAGAAAGGTAATGATGTAAAGATCAGTAGCACACTTGTCATACGCTAATGGAAAAATCACGGATTTGCGTGAATCTTTTAAGAATTTCTTGGTGCACAATGATCAGATCTGCTTGGGACTTTCCAAAATTGTTGCACATGTGTTGAAGATGGTTTTGGACTAAACAGAAGTAGAATAAAGGATTTTTGAAAAAATATAATCGGAGCCAAATTGTAAAGTTAGCGACAAAAACATGGCGTCACGCGTAACTCGTGTGGGCTTCACTATTCACTGTTTTCTTGTTTTTGCCAACTTAAGTTTTGTTTATGACAGTAAGACTTAACAGATGATGAAAAAGGTTCCTTTTTAGGCAAAGTGGCAAACGAAATCCTGAAAATTGGTGCTAAATCTTCCTTAAAATCAACGAGAGTGTTAACCATATGATGCATCACGCTTTTGAACCTTGGGAGAAACAGATAATTTTCAATTCATTGTGCGAGCTATAATTCCTGAGTTACCAAACAATTTACCCTCAAAATGTAATGCTAGTAAGTTGCTTTTCACTTTCTGCGTTCTAAACAGTTGGCAAGCGGTGTGATCTGGCACGTGATAATTCTGCTGGCCGTATTGTTTATGACGAGTGCACTGGAGCGTGTCAATGTTGACATAAGCAAAATACTCAAATGACAAGCTAAATTTTGGTACCAAAATCGATTGAATCTTTTAAAAACTGACGAAAATATTTCCATAAAGTTTGTTCAAAACATAAGGTCAACAGTTTTGATCCTGAGGAAGGTAAGCAATCAAACTTTGAGCAAAGACAAGCACGATGCTGCCTTTACTTCCAAATCATCCCAAAGTCTACAGAACAATAAGCATTGTTTTAGATTTCCTTATTAGGAAGTAAAATAATGCATCAGGTGAGGAAATGACTGGGAAACTCCCCGAGCACATGTTGCGTGTTTCAAGCACGTAGTCAAGCACAAGGCCATGAAATTGAATGCAAAGATTAACATTTTTTGTAAAAATTTTCCTTAAGTATGGTATTTATGCATTTTTACGAAAAAAGGGTGTGGCTGCATTGTATCATGGGTGATGGAAAATTAGCTTAAAATGCATCTGAATTGACTGAAATGACGTAATTTCAAGATAGGAACCAATTTCCTTCACTTTCTGACTTATTTCTAACAAAAATTAATTCTGAAATAAATTTTTGCATTTTACCCCAATGTTATGCCTTTGTACATCAGAACTGTGCTACTGATCAAAGAACCCAGCAAATTCTCAGCTTTTTGTCTGTTGCTAAAAGAACCCAGTTAAATGCAGCGCATGGATAGTAAGTCGAAAAAGTGCAATTGAATGTGGAATCGCTTTCTTGGAAATATGCCTTTTTCTCAAGAACCATGCATTCATTAGAATTTAATGAAATTTGGCACGCAAATACTTTAGGAAATAAGTAACCGGAATATTGAAAAAAAATTGAACTTAACAAAGGGAAATTCTAGATATTCCATTGAACCTTTAACAAGGGATGATTAAAGATCTCTCTTAAATTATTAAAATAGTGTTAACTTGTGAGCATTGTTACAAACTTGTTACATGCAAATGATGAAGAAAATCTAATGACTAGATTTTCTGCAAATAAACAAAACCAATTTTAAAGGCTTGTTTATATTTATTCATGTTGCCATGGCAATGGCACATATGTCAGCTTAACTATCAGAAAATCAAAGTTTGTGTTGTTAACTTGCTAGCTGCCATTTTGGCGACTAAAGAATCAAGGGTTTTAGAGAGAAAGGTGAATGAAACACAGGTATCAAAAACTGTGTTCAGCCACCTTAAGAACAAAATCAAATTTGTTACTTATTTACCCATTTGGATTTGCCTTATCCATGTATATATGGTATGGATTCCTTGTCTTGGCATAGTTAATAGAGTGGAATGGTTATGAAGCTGGCAAAGATCAAATGAACAAACAAAGACGGCTAGATTTATGTTGGAAGGTCCATGACCATGCACAATCTTTTATGCATGGTCAAGGCCAAAAAAGTGAACAAAAATGTACAACAAAGAACTTTGTTGGATTTCATGACCATTTCCCTCTTTACGTAATGTTCTCAGGTATTGAATTTATCAAACAAAGGAAAATAAAAAATTAATGGCTCTTCCTTGCTGCTATGCATAAGTCAATTCCTGCAGTGCCCACCCCCCTTCCCCAGGCCAACCACTGAAGGATGGGATTTCAATCCAGTTGCATTATGCAAATTTTACAGGAAAATTTCAAACCTTGGTGTTGCCACAAGATCTCTCTTTGAGATTTTCCCATAAAGAACTCACTCTTGGTTGATAAGTAGTTATTAATAAACCATATAAAATTATTTTTTCTGAACAGCAAAACTAGCCAAAAAGCAGCACTATTTGTACATTCTATACCAATGGCGTTTCTTTATAGCAGGCTTTTATGCCTACAGGGTGCCTCCAAAATTACTGTAACACCATCCAGACACCAATAAGCGATTGGCATGATGGCGTCATTTGACTACATCTGCCAGAATCTTCAATTTTTATGTTTCTTGTGCTAATTAGGGCAATTGTTAGTTGAATCCCACCGGGACTTAAAAATTTCCCCATTTGATGTCATTCAGTTCAGAAAACATTGAGGAGACATTGCCTTAATCTACAAATTCTCTATTCTATATTGGCATTTCATTAGGAGAGTTAGTATTTTGAGCTTAACGGAAACTAAATACATATAAATTACAAGGAGACCTAATTTTTGTTTTCCAGATGAGATGTAAACAGGGAACCAAGTGGATCAGAAACTTGGCAATCAGGATTTACATGCACTAGTTATCCAGGTAAACTAGTAAAAGTGATATACAGTTGCTGTAAACACCGACGGATAAGCCGCACTTTTTTACTCAAAATTTTCCTTAAAAATGGGGGATGTGGCTTATGTGCAAGACCATCTGGACAATGTGTAATAAATTTGCACAAATTAACACTTTCCATCGAAAATTTGTAAGCCGGTTAAGCAAACTAATAAGAACTTCAATAAACGAAGAATATCAGAATTGGCTCCTAAAAGAGTCATTTTTGTTCATAATCACGAGCTTACATTTCTTGCTGCTAAACTGCATTAAACCTTCATTAAAAAATCTTTTAGCCAGTTTATTAGGTTGCCATTCTAGCTCATTCTAGAGAAGCTAAACATCCCGCAGTATGGAATCTCCATTCCAGCACAAAGCTGTTTACATGTCAACAAAGAAAGCTTCGAGAGCTACTTGTGTAGAGTACTCAATCTCCTGGTGAAATGCTTGGCTACTAAGCTATGAACGAACGAACGAACGCATGAATGTGTTCGTGTTCTTCTTGTTGCATGACAAATTCTACTGAAAAACTGACAGGCATGAAAAAATTACCGGTTTAAAAATACCAGAGAAATATCAAACATATGTCAAAGTTGGCAAACATCATGTCCATACTATTGCAAAACTAAAATTTTGGGTAAGGGTTTCAGTTAAAGTATTCTCTGGTTTCAATGTTTGTGAGTTTATGCTGGTTTACATTCAATAAATCAAGAAATGTACCTGTAAAGAACTTTCTCAAGCTCCACTTGTGATGTATTTTAATTTCTTTCCAAAATCTTTTTTTGAAAATTAATAATTATAGTTCCCAAACTTGGGGTGCAGCTTATCTGCAAGTGCAGCTTATCCGCTGGTGTTTACGTTATATTACTCTTGATTAATAAAGTTATTACACTGCTTTGTAGCATTCGTATTGTAACAATTATGCCATCTTTCGGTTTTTTGTTTTCATGACCTGCAAAAATCTTTGCTCAAAATCATTATTCCACTCACACATTTTTTTCAGCAAAATTTGCACTACTCAAAATTGTAATGTTTTTTTTACATTTTAATTAAAATATATCTTTCATTTATTGGCAAGAAAGATGGCCAACTTTGAAATTCTTTCTCATAAGTGCTAACTCACAAGGCTCTGAAATGTGACAAATTGTCTTCTCTTTTTCACTGCAGTCTTCTGGGGTAACCTTGAAATTGCACTGAATTCCTCTTTTGCACTCCATTTTAAATTTTCACAAATAAACTAGGAACTGGGCTTTTATCCATTTTAAATGATTAACTAATTGACTGGCTAATTGAGAGGTTGACTGGCTGGTTGATGGACTGGCAGAAAGACTGATTAGCACTTGGAAATTTTTAAGTACACCTGTGAATTGCATCAACTCATTGTTTTCTATGTGCTTCCCTTGTGTTCGTTGAAGTTTCCATGACATGCTTACTTGTATACATGTATAACTCAACAATGCACTTAGGCATGTTAACTATATATATCCCAATAAAATATTAGTGACAAAATATCCTGTTAAACTTCTGGTTGGTCTCTGAACTGATTTATTCATTGCCTGGGCACATGTAACTGTTTAAGAAAACAGATCAATTAGTAGAACTGGCATGGTGATTGATTGGCAAACAGACTGACTAACAGGTTAACTCACTGATAAACTGATATGTAGACTATTTGACATACTGACCAGGTGAACTTCTCTGACAATGAAATAAGTATTAATGAGTGCTTCCCTTGGACAGTTTGTTAAGCAAGTGTAAAGAGCGAGCAAGGTGATTGAGTGACTTACTGACTGACTGAAAACTGCATTGGCAGAATTGCAGACAGACACAGACCGACTGACAGACAGACAGACAGGCAGACAGGCAGGCAGGCAGACAGACAGACAAACAGACATGCAGAGACAGGCAGGCAGACTGACTGGCTGACTGACTGAAAACTGGCAACTGAATATACTAACATAAAATGATTGGCTGAATTGCAGACAGGCACAGATTGACTGACAGACAGACCGACTGACAGACCGACTGACAGACCGACCGACTGACAGACAGACAGACAGACAGACTGACAGACAGACAGACAGACAGGACTGACTGACTGACTGACTGACCTCTTAGTTGACTGATTCACAGACTATTTGAGATTTTGTTAACAAGACATCAACATTGTGTTGACTAAATTCCCTCTTCGTTAACTGAGGATTGTACAGGGGTATTCTCGTGATGAGTGATTAGCTGATTTTATTTTCCGTGAAACATGAATGTAGGAAATTCGAGATCTGTGACTTGAAGGTTTTGCGTGACCCATGAAGAACTTGAATTAGCAACCAATATTCGTGATTTAATCACTCTATTCTATGTGATTTTGAGATGCAAGTCCTTCAGAAGATTTGTTAAGACTGAAAACATCAAAATAATGCAACCCCTGTATAATTTTTGTAATGTTTTGTAAGACATCTGCAACAACCAAGTAACAGAGCTTTCTTTGATGTCCTTCGCTTGATTTTCAAAAATGTCATATGATCTAGTAACACTGTTTAGAGTGTAAGAGCAGTTTATTAAAAGAGTACCTTGCTTATTTTTGTGATTCAGGAAAATGAAATTTCGATATCTGTGAGCTGTGATTCATTTTTTTTCCATTCAGGAACTGTGCGACCCTCTTAACTGCAATGTTAAGTACATGGTAACAATTATAAAAACTTGTATAAAATGATTCCTTAACCTGACAAATAAGTATTCTTCCTTTTCCAGATCAGATGCCAACAGGGACAAAGTGGACTAACTCCTCAAGCAGTTATCTTTAGAAGGGATGCCTGTTCTATTTTGCAATCCAACTCTTTGGGAAACCAGGTAAACAAAGCTCTTGATTAAGCCAAGTTCTGCTGTGATTATTTGACTTCAGACATGCAGTTTGTGCCTTGATTATTTACACAATGAGTAAGAAAAGGTGTTAAATCACACTCTTTGAAACTAATTGTCCATGAAATTGTTAAATTTATCTTCTGTGTGATGTTCAAAAATAAGCTGTTTTTTCAGAATTAGATTGCATTTTCACCTTCAAAGAAAATTGTTGAATACGTGATTGTATAATTTAGTGAGTAACTGGGCTGCAGTACCAATTGACTGACATTGTTAAAGTAGCTGTGGTCTATCCCATTTGTTTTATACATTAACAATGAGAGAGAATTCCAGGTAAAAGTGAGAGAAACCAAAATTTCATTCTGTGAAAATGATAACTGGCACAGTAAAACTCACAGTATCCAAACTATGTACAATAACTCAAACATGAAATGACTGACTGATGGATGGATAGACTGACTTACTGACTGACTGATGGACTGACATACAAACAGACTAATGGATTAAGACAGACTGACAGACTACAGACTGACTGACTGACTGACTGACAGACAAACAGACTGCCTGTGCTCTGGGAGTAACATCAGCCGCAGGCAGCATGAAAGGAAGTTAATCTTCAAGCTGGACACTCTTCGACCGAACGGACTGAACATTAACTTTAATTTCTTGTGACTGTGGGTGTAGCGCATATTACACTTAGGCATGCCAAAACAATGGTTTTCCTATTTGTTTATTTTGTACTTCATGCGCATGCTTTCTGTGTGTGTGTGTATGTGAACAGTTTTTTGGTATGGTGTGGCTAAATCCACCTACCGAAGAAGGGCTAAGCCCAAAAAATTTAGTTTATCAGAACAAATTTGACACTTTTCAGAGTATTTTGAGCATTATATACAACTTTCGGCAGTGTCACGCATTGTATGAGTTTTTTGATCATTCCTACTGAAGCAGACTGACTGGCTGGCTGACTGATTTATTGAATCATGATAGACCACCTGATTGACCCATGACTGACTTTGTGACTGACTGATTGACCCTGTACTGACTGATTGATTGACTGATGGACTCATGACCAACTGACTCACTAATTAACTCATGACTGACTGACGGACTGACTGACTGACTAATTTATTGACTCATAACTGACCACCTGATTGGCTCATTACTGATTGATGGACTCATGACCAACTGACTCACTAATTGACTCATGACTGACTTTTTAACTGACGGACTGATTGACTCTTTACTGACTGACTGAATGATTGACTCACAACTGACTGACTGACTTTTTAAGGACTGCTGACTGACTCACTGACTGATTGCCGATGGACTGCTAGCAGACTGACTGATTGACTGCTGACAGACTGACTAACTCAATGACTAACTATGGTTGACTTATTCATGACTGTCTGACTGACTGATTGACTGCTGATGGATTGACTGATGGACTATCAACTGACTGATTGATTGATTGTTGAGAGACTGCTGACTGACTGCCTGACTCTCTCACTCACTTACCAATGGACAAAATCTGTGATTGACCGATTTACTGACCAAACGTTTAAACTGATTGGCAGATGATGTATCGACATTGATCTGTTGAACTCTGTATCATATAAACAACATTTTGAAAAAAAATTATTAAAAGATAAAAACATTAAAAAGTCACTGAAGAAAAATCTTGGTACAGTATATTGCATGTCTGAAGTATTGAACACAGTCAAACCTCTCTAAATGACCACCCTGTGAAAAGTGACCCCTGGGAAGGGACCATCTTGAGTCTGAAATGTGACTACCTTGTAAAAGTTCCAAACTATCTCATGCAGCTAAATTATTAGACGAGAACTTCATCTATAATTTATCAGCACCACAGCTAGTAGAACTGACGTGGTGATTGACTGGGAAACAGACTGACTAACAGGTTAACTCATCGATAAACTGATATGTAGACTATTTGACATACTGAGCAGGTGAACTTCTGTAGCAATGAAATAAGTAACAATGAGTGCTTCCCATGGACAGTTTGTTAAGCAAATGTAAAGAGCAAGCAAGGTGATTGAGTGACTAACTGACTGACTGAAAACTGGCAACTGAATATACTAACAGATAAAATGATTGGCTGAATTGCAGACAGACAGAGACAAACTGACAGACAGACAGACAGACACAGACAGACTGACTGACTGAAAACTGGCAATTAAATATACTAACAGATAAAATGATTGGCTAAATTGCAGACAGACACAGACAGACCGACAGGCAGGCAGGCAGGCAGACAGACACAGACAGATAGATAGACAGACAGACAGACAGACTGACAGTCAGACAGACAGACAAACAGACAGACAGACTGACAGACAGACAGACAGACAGACTGACTGACAGACAGACAGTTTGACAGACAGACTGACTACAGACAGACAGGTAGACAGACCGACTGGCAGACAGACATGCACAGAGTGACAGACTCACAGACAGACTGACTGACTGACTGACTAACTGACAGACAGTCTGACTGACTGACTGACTGACCTCTTAGCTGACTGATTCACAGACTATTTGAGATTATGCCAACAAGACATCAACATTATGTTGACTAAATTCCCTCTTAGTTAACTGAGGGTCGTACAGGGGTATTCTTGTGATGCGTAATTTGCTGATTTTATTTTCCATGAAATGTGAATGTAGGAAACTTATTTTTCATGATCTATGACTTGAAGGTTCTGCCTGGACTGTGAGGAACTTGAATTATCTACCGATATCCGTGATTTAATTACTCTATTCTATGTGATTATGAGACGCAAGACCTCCAGAAGATTTATTAAGACTGAAAACATCAAATGTGACCTCTGAATAATTATTGTAACGTTTCGTAAGGCATCAGGAACAACCAAGTAACAGAGAGCTTTCCTTGATGTCCTTCACTTGATTTTCAAAAATGTCATATGAAAATATTATATTATAAAATATAAAGTACTTTTTGGTTTCCTGCACTACTGGTAATTAAAACAACTATCACATATATCGCTCAACCTACTCTACATTGGTTTCAACTGTACTAACGTTAACATATCTCTTATGTATAACTTAACTATAGATATTGTCCTATTCAATAACAAAGAAATTCTCGTCGGAGCAATGCCAGTTTTTATTACAGAATGGTTTCACAGTAATATTTTGTCCATCAGAGACCTGCTGAACAGTAATGGTCAGCTACTGTCTTTCCAAGAATTTAATAACAAGTGTGACTGCAATACGAATTTTCTCCAATTTTACCAGTGCAATCCCAAAATATTTAGTAATCAAAGCAAGAAATACAGAGCCACTGGAAAACGAACTATATACAAGAAGTAACTTTGTGTTTCAGTGAGACGACTCTACACAAATACAACTGGATAATGCTAAAACTAGAGACTTCTATGGTCTACTAAACCAGAAAATTCACACTGTCAGCCAGACTGGCCCAATGGATTGGATCAGCATAATAAGACTAGATGAGAATGCCTGGACCTCCCTAAAGAGCATCTGCAAGCAGGGTCCGAATTTGCGCTTTCCCGGTCACCAATGCGACTAAAAATTTTGCACTGGCGACCAGAAATTTACAACTGGTCGCCAGCGGGCGATTAACTATTTCATGCCTCGATAATTGCACAAACAATAACTTTGATTTTCAGCCAAATCGATTAAAATAAAATTCAAAGCCGCCCACCAAGTGGTCACTTCCTTTTTACCTTGCCGCTGCTTTTGAAGTATAAAACCAATTTTCCTGTTATCATACATCTACCACAACGTTTTACAGCTACAATCTGTGCGAAGCTTCGCCGCCATGTTTTTTCAGCGGTTTCCCACAACATACGTATTGCGGGAGCAAAGGAGGCCCCATGCGTTCTTTCTCCATGAATATTTATTTAGGCGATGTGGTGTCCAAAGATGTTCTGAAATCTTTCCGTAATTTATTACAAAGTGGAGACGGAACATCCACGAAGAAATTAGATGAAGATTTAGATATTCTCTAGCCATCAAAAGGTGGAAATGTAGATCTGTCAAAGTGGTCAAAAGATGATTTCAGCACTGGTTTGATTCCTGATTACATCGAATGCAAATATTTTGCCGGCCCGTGGCGACCCAGAATTTTGGTTTGTGTTTCGCTGTGAAGGAAAAATTTTGTGGACACTTCTTGGCGACCACATTTTTCCATATGGCGACTGCAAAAAAATTTTAGTCGCCAGCTGGCGCCTGCCGAAAAAAGTTAATTTCGGACCCTGGCAAGGAGACAAAATTGAAAGAATTCCAGTTTAAATTAATTCATAGGATTGTAGTTACTAAAAAGGAGCTCCATCGATATGGTATTAAAGCGGATGATGAATGTCTCTACTGTGGTGAGAAAGATTCAATTGATCATACTTTTCTTAAGTGTCGATTTGTAAAGATTTTTGTGAACAACGTAATTGACTGGTTTAACGTTGCCAACAACTCAAAATTTGCTCCAACAATTGAAGAGAAACTATTTGGTATCATATCTTGCCCATACGAAAAAGAAATATTAAAGAAATTTAATTACACCATCCTATTTATGAAATACTACTTATACACCAGTAAGATGCATAACCAAGCTATTTACCTTTCTGTCTTTGTTAGTTAAGTTTTATTTAAGTACAGAATACTATAGAAAGCTTTAGTCATTAGCTAAAAAAAAATGCCCCTCGCAAAAGCGCAAAACCTTACATAAGAGCAGGTTATTAAAAAGAGTACCGTGCTGGCTTATTCTCATGATTCAGGAAAATGAAATTTCGATATCTGTGATATATAATTTGCTATTTTTTCCATTTGTGAACCGTGCCAGAGACCCGCCCTGTACGACCCTCTTAACTACAATTTTAAGTAGATGGTAATAATCATTAATACTCATATAAAATTATTTCTTAGCCTGACAAACAAGCTTTCTTTTTTTTTCCAGATCAGATGCCAACAGGAACAAAGTGGACTTAATCTTCAAGCAGTTATCTTTAGAAGGGCTGCATGTTTTATTTTGCAATCCAACTCTTTGGTGAACCAGATAAACAAAGCTCTTGAATAAGCCAAGCTCTGCTCTGATTATTTGACCTCAGACATGCAGTTTGTGCCTTGATTATTTACGAAACGAGTAAGAAAAGCTATTAAGTCACATTCTTTTAAACCAATTGTCCATGAAATTTATCTTCTGTGTGATGTTACAAAGTAAGCTGTTTTTCCAGAATTAGATTGCATTTTCACCTTCAAAGAAAAATTGTTGAATTGGCGATGGTATAACTTAGTGAGTAATCGGGCTGCAGTGCCAATTGACTGGCTGATTGACATTGTTAAAGTAGCTGTGGTCTGTCCCATTTGTTTTATACATTAACAATGACAGAGAATTTCAGGTAAAAGTGAGAGAAAACAAAATTTCATTCTGTGAAAATGATCGTTAAACTGGCACAGTAAAACTCACAGAATCAAAACTATGTTCAATAACTCAAACATGAAAAGACTGACTGACGGATGGATAGACTGACTGACTTACTGACTGACTGACTGACGGACGGATGGACAAACAGAGAGACGGACAAACGGACAGGCCGATGGACAAACAGACGGAGAGACGGAGGAAAAAACGGACTGACTGACAAGCTGACTGACTGTCTGACAAACTTACTAATGGATTAAGACAGACTGACAGACTGCTGATAGACTGACTGACTGACTGATGGACTGACATACAAACAGACTAATGGATTAAGACAGACTGACAGACTACGGACTGACTGACAGACAGACAGATAGACTGACTGACTGACTAATTTATTGAATCATGGCTGACCACCTGATTGGCCCATTACTGATTGATGGACTCATGACTAAATGACTCACTAATTGACTCATGACTGACTTTTTGACTGATTGACTGACTGATTGACTCTTTACAGACTGACTGACTGAATGATTGACTCACAACTAACTGACTGACTTTTTAAGGACTGCTGACTGAATCACTGATTGACTGCTAGCAGACTGACTGATTGACTGCTGACAGACAGACTGACTAACTGAATGACTATGATTGACTTATTCATGACTGTCTGACGGACTGATTGACTGATGGACTGTTAACTGACTGACTGATTGACTGTTGAGAGACTGCTGACTGACTGCCTGACTCACTCGCTTACCAATGGACAGAATCTGTGATTGGCTGATTGACTGACCAACAGTTGAAACTGATTGGCACATGATGTATCGACATTGATCTGTTGAACTTCGGTATCATACAAACGACATTTTGAAAAAAAAATTATTAAAAAAAACATTATTAAAAGATAAAATATTAAAACGTCACTGAAGAAAAATCTTGGTACAATATATTGCATGTCTGAAGTATTGAACACAGTCAAACCTCTCTAAATGACCACCTTGTGTAAAGTGACCCCCGGGAAGTGACCATCTTGAGTCTGAAATGTGACTACCTTGTAAAAGTCCCAAACTGTCTCGTGCAGCTAACTTATTAGAAGAGAAATTTATCTATAATTTATAAGCACCACATTAGTTTGGCAAAGTACACAGAAGGTCACCTTTGGACTGGTTTGACTGAATCTCTATTTACTGTAAACCTTGATGGGTACGTTTCTCAAAACATTTCCTCTCTTCTCCGCCAATATACCTTCAGATGTCATGAAAATCTTGAACAAAATTGCGGCGGAGTGTTTTGTTTTTCGAAATTTTCGCTTTTGCTTTACACTCTCTAAAAAAACAAGTCTGCAAATACCGGTCTCTAAAACGACGGATGTTTATTATTGCGTGACTGATTTGCCTTGTGTTACGAAAAGAACGTAATAGTGTCACGCAAGATGAGAAATGCAAGTACCTGTACAGAAGTCTTTGTCGTGGAGTTTAGATCCTCAGCTAAAGCAGAGTAACTCTTTAAGAAGCAACTAGAAGATAGACTAAGGGATAACAGCAATTTAATTGCAAAAGTTAAAACTGTTATAATTTTGACCTGTTAGTATGCAAAAATTTACTCGTTACGTGCAAACAGCGTGCAGAAATTTGCATGTTTTCTTTTTATGACTTCAAACCAGTTGTCATAAGCAGAATTAGAATTACAGCTTTGCTTACAATTTCACGGTTCTTCTTGAATGAATTTCTTGATGTTGTATGATCGGAAATCATAGAATTGAAAATACACTTGAAAATACGCTGGAGTTGATGTATTTCCCGTGCTTAGAACAAATATATTTCAGAGCCGTTTCTTTTTGTCTTGAAATCAAATATAAGCCGGCAAATCATCAATAAAATAATCTGTACACGGTTGTAAATTTTCTCGGGTTTTTCAGCCATTATTTGGAAACCATTCTTTCATTGGAGAGGGTTTGAGAAACGTACTCTGAGGCAGTCCTAAGAGTGATGAGCATATTATTTCTCCTTACAATATTATATATTTGAAAATCATCAACTCGGGATATTGTCTTGATATACTACCAAATTCTCAAAACAAAGATTAAATCATTTGGGGCAATTGGTAAGGAGAATTTATATGTCCAGCTTGGGACTGGAACTCTTATGTTTACAGTAAATGAGGTCTTGTCAAAACTAAGCGGTACGATTCCAGACTGGTTTTAGTAAACGGTTTGTTTCTGTTCCAATGTACGCCACAGATACGTTTAAATTTTACGTTAGACTTTAAAACAATTCGGTACAATTTCTCTAAATATATTTCATTCGTCTGAAGTACTAAAAAGACGTATCTGTGGCGTACTTTGACATAAGAAACGAGCAGTTTACTAAAACTAAGTGTTGATGGTACTGCAACGTTTTACCAAGACTTTTCCAGGGCTTGGCTTATTCTTGGTGAGTTTATCTGGTTCACTCAAATGGTTGGATTGCAAAGTAAAACAACACGGGTGGAAAGATAACAAAATTTTATTGAAATAAAAATTGTCTCTCTTGTCCATTACTTTTATTGAAAAAAAATTAATAAAAAAATAATCTAGCCAATCTTGTCCCTGCTCTTTGGGTTGCTTCCACTCTGCCTCTCTGAGTCGGTGTTGTTTCTTTAGTCCTCATTTAATATTCCAACTTTAAAATCCTGGTCTGTTTTATCTGATCCTTTCATTCAAGCCGGGGACAGTTAAACACTTGGAAGAGTTGACCGTTTGCTCCCAAGTGGGGTGGACAGCGTAAAGGAAAGTGAGAGTTTGCTCCCCATGCCTCCGGGGTCTCAGTCCTAATTTGTCACAATGCCACACTGGAGTAATTTTGGAATTAATGAGTTGAAAAATAATTAAAATGCCAAATTCGTAATTTGGTTCAAGATGCTAATCCGCAAGTCAATGCATCGAAAAAATAAAAGATTTGCCAATAAGCTCGCCCTCCCGGAATATTTTGGATGAAAACCCATTTAAGTTGGAAATGTCCGCAGCCAGGACAAGAAAAACAGAAGCGCTGAAGTATGGCGCTCAATTTCAGTGCATCACCGTTGAAATCAAAGAAAGATTTGAAAACAGAATCCGCCAGTCTGACCTCCGACCAAACCTCCGACCGACCGTCATTCCACAAACTTCACCAAAGAGCACAAGTCACTAAAAGTCTTTCATCTGTGAAGCTACCGATGTCAAGTTTCTCTCTTTAATTTGGATGAAAGAAATTGGGCGATTATTACGGCAAAAAAAGCTTTAGTTTTGATTTAAAAATAAAAAGATTGCAAAAGGTTTAGATAATTATGCGTATTCAGCTTGTTTGTTTATTGTCGCATTTCATATCACGTGGCGTTACTCTGGAGAGTTGTTTATTCAAATGCAAATCCAATTCCCGTGCGAATGAATGAATAATTAGAAAGACAATTCTCCAGAGAACATAAGTGATCTGAAACGAGCAATTAACATACGAAGCCGTGTGGGTCTTGTTAGTTGAAAAATAAAACAAGCTAAAGATAAAAGCCGAATCTCTGCTAACAATATTAACAATTTTGGACAAAGTAAGAGCTAAAGTTATGTGTTCAAGAACTAAGTTAAATATTCACACGCGCTAAGATTTAAAAGTAGAAAATTGTTGACTAATAAATTTTGTCGCGATTGCTTCTATTTTTTAAATTTGGCCGAATTTTGGCTTCAAATGATTTAAATTTTCAACTTGACTCAATAATTTCCATTGCAGAGGTTTAAAATATTTTTGGTTTTATCAGCTGGGTTGGTAATGTGAATTGGCCACCGTAAAGAAATTCTAATCTCTTTCGGATCTCTTTACGGTGGCCAATTCACATTATCAGACCAGTTGATAAACCAAATTATCTTGTTATACTCCCCACCGACGCAGCACCACAGTTTCTTTAGAAACTTACCCCATCTATTCATTTACAATATTTTTCTTTGTTAATCAAAATTCCCACTATAGCGTCCTTCGCATCCGTGACTTCTCTGCTCACGCAATGTCTCTCCTCACTTTGTGGAAGAGCATTGCGTGATCATCCGTGGAACTCTGAATTTAGTGAATTTTACTAGATTTCAGTGGAAAAGAAATTGAATCCACCTAAAAAAACACCCCCTAAAAACAAATGTTTATGATTATGAATTTTTATTGTTATTGCAAAAAAAAATTAAGAAATGCTATATTGATTCAATTTATATCTATATAAATTATACTCAATAACTTGGTGGTGAAAAATTTTGAATTCCTCTTTAATTGGCTCGGTTGGCAAGAAATTGAATAAACTAAAGTGCTTAAATCAATGCAAAATGTTTCAGAATTGCTCTTCATCGACAGACTAATTAACTGTTAAATGGAATGCCGCCGTTTTATTTAACAGTTAACAAGCCTAACAACGAAGAATTATTCATCAACACCTATCATATATTAGTTTCTAATAAACCTCTAATTGACAAATAAGTTAATAAACACTCCAGAAACTTAAGGAAGACTAGGCATCAGCTGTCAGCATAAGGATTCCTGGGATTGTTTTGGTAACTAGCATGAGCTATTAGTTGATGGTTACCAAGGCAACCATTGACCATTCACAGCTCATGTTGGTTACCATGGCAATCCCAGAGACCCTAGTGCCAAACAGCTGGTGCTTGCTAGTCCTCCTTAGTTTGTGAAGTGTCAATTAAACTAATGAAAGGAATTTTTCGAAAATTAAAAATTAATATGCTATAAGTTCATTGAAAATGAAAACAAAGAATGAAAATAATTAAGTTTATGATGTGAAAAATTTTTCAAAAGGAAAAATGAAATTTAATATAATGCTTAGTAATAATTTGTTTTTCAAAAGATGTTTTGTTTATAATTGGGCCTATAGGATTTAATTTTATTATTTTAAAGTTAAAGTTTATTTTTTAATGAAAAACTAGAAAAGAGAGTAAACCTGACCTAGTAGCAACCCAATCAGAGAGACCCCCAGTGACTCAGCTCAATTTAATGTCATTTGTAAAAATCCAATCAGGTTAGACCGATGAAATTCAGTGATCTCCCCTGTCTATGCTTTCTCTAGAAATGCACCTTCCTTGAGCTCCACAATTCAGCACTCCTGTTTTACGTCCTTGGTTGTGGGAACATTTCCTGATACATTGACTACAAACGAGCATCTTGCTGGGCCGAAATTGATGGTGTGGTATTGTGACAAATTAACTGAAACCCTAAAGTCATGAAAAGCAAACTCTCACCTTCCTTCACACTGTCCACCCCACTTGAGAGCAAACGGCCAACTCTTCCAAGTGCCCAACTGTCCCCGGCTTGAATTACAGGATCAGATAAAGTTTCCCAGGATTTCTCAGTTGGAATGTTTCAGAGGACATCAGAAACACACCTTCTCAGAGGCAGAGCTTCCACAACCCAGCAGGGACGTGATTGGCTAGATTTGAATATGACCAATCTTTGGTCTTGATGTGTGTGCCACCTTCTGTCCTGGAATTAAATAAGAACCTAACAACTTAATTAGTAGATACATGCAAGCTCATTAGCATTATAAATAGCCTCATAAAGAAAAACGTGGTTCTTTCTTGGTGATGGAAGTCCAGAAAAAAATGCCAGAAACCTTAACCATAACCATGAGCAGGCTACACTCAGGGTAGTGAGAATAAATAGAATTTATTGTCCTAAAAATCACGAGATTTTTTTGGAGCAACCGAGAAAGCCCAGAAATATAGTCCTGATAAATTCTGAGAATTTTTTGGAGCAACAGAGAAATCGCTGAAAAACCTTTAAAGGAAGCCCAAGATAACCTTCATTACAACACCAAGAAAGAACCAAGAAACATTAAGCAAGTTAATATACATTGGTTTTCATCAACAGTCTGCATTGCATAGTTCTCGACGAGGATGTAAAATGTTTGTTTATACTTATGTGAGGGAATCAAGATTTGTTTCTAGATAAACGAAGAAAACATATGAACTTAAAAATTAGGTAAAATGCAGACTGTTGATCCAACTGTGTTTAACATTAGTATTAAATATCATTTTTAGTCAGGAAAAATGCAACAAAAATTGAGAGATTGAAGACAAAAAGAAAATAACACTTTGGAAACTTAAAATAGCCCAATTCTAAAATAAATCTGAAATGACCTTTAAATTAAATTTTGCTTAATTCCAATTTCTGATAACATTTTGTCTTCAGTAAGATTGACTCTCTAAATCTTTCCTACAAGCAGGTGGTGTCATATTTTCTGGCTTAAGGCCAAGAACATTTGCATTAATGAAAATTTTGGTAAGTCTTAAAAGTAATCATCGATGTAGTCAAGAAGGTAAAAAAGATGGTGTGAACCAACCTTGCTTACAGTTGGGAATTTTTGTTTTGCTTGAGATAAGTGAATATTTTTTGGCTAGAAATGGTTTAAGTTTGTGCTAATGAGCTTGCAGATCCACTTAACTAAGTGTACATTGAGATTGCTCAATTTATAATTAAAACTATTCCATTGTTTATGAATTAAACAACCACCATCAAGCTGCCAAGCACTTTAAAATGGTATAGATGGATCAAAAAGGAAATTAGTTTTCAATCACTGACTCCCAAAGAAAATTAAATTTGTTTCCTGCACAAGAAAAATTAACCAAAAAAACATTTTAAGATTATTTGAAGAAAGCTACAGTAAGTAGTAAGGTTGAGTGGCAGCGTGATGTTGATTGCTGCTCGAAAAGAGTTAAGTAGTGAAATATTTTTCTGCTTTCGTGAAAGAAGTACATTGTACACTAAGATAAGAAGTTTAACAAATTGAATGTGGTTTAGCGTGGTCTGTACTCTTATCAACAATGATACGCATCATCACAGTGGTCAAAATGTTGAGGACTCACAAGGCGCCGCCTCATGAGTCCTCAACAAATTTTGACCACTGTGATGACACGCATCATTGTTAATAAGAGTACAGACCACACTAAACCACATTTCGATTTGTTTTTTACCACAATATCAACATCAAAGAAAATGTTTTTTCAGAGCGTGAGCTGAAAGAGGCGAGCAGCGTTGTCTGGACTCTTATCGACAATGGCAAATTAGCCAATCAGATTGCGAGATTAGCAGCAATTGTGGTAAAAAATCATTTAGCAAGCTATCCTTAGGGCTGTGAAGTATTTGCTAGCTAAGAGTTTCTAAGAGTTTTACCAACTAATTCATATTAATTTTTCTTAGCCTGTAATGTTGCACACCCCAATTTGCAAGAGCTGGAAATTGAAAAACTGGACATCCTGCATCCTTCTCAGAATTAATTTGCTGTAAGTTACTCAATGTGCTTCCAATTTTTAAGGATGGAACCTTAGCATAATTATGTCCAATGAGACAGTTACCATAATTTAGTTCCTTGCTGTTTTTTTCCTATAAAGATAAACATAACTTTGCAAATTTTTAAATTTGAGTCTTATCAGAAGAATTGAGACTTGCAGATAGTTGCCAAGATCAGTGAAAACTTCACAAGAAAATAATTTACTGGACAGGTGTCTTTCTTGTGTTTGCATATAATGTGAATTTTGATTAATAAACTCTTGAAATGTAGTTGAAAAGTGAGTTTGTTGTTAATCTGCAGAGAAAACTACATACAGTAGCAAAGACCTCTGATTCCAGTCATTGACCCAATTAATGTAAAAATGTAAAAAAAAAAAAATGTAAAACAGTGTACAGTGTACAGCTATGGTGATATTCAGTAGCAAAATGTTTGAAGATAATTTTTCTTTTAGAGGAAAAGCACTTATTTGAATAATGGTGGCACACACACTTATGTAGCATTAGATAATATTATCTGACTCAGTGCTAAATCCTTGCATTGGTATGCAGCTTGCGCAGTTACTGTAGTCTGTAAAGTATTGGTGATTGTATCTTAGGTTTCAAATGAAGTGCTGAAGTCAGGTCTAGTTTTTTAGGTTTGTCCAGGTCACAAATAAATCATTTGTAAGGTGCAAGTAGTTGTTGATTTCAGATGTTATCAGTTTCAATCCATCCACTGTAAGTCAAGTTTGTGCTGGTTCTGTTTGAAGTTAAAGTTTGTTGGTTGGCTTGTTAAGGTCATGAAAAAGTCATTTGTAAGGTGTAAGTAGTTGTTTGTGTCAGATGTTGTTACAGTCTGTGCTGGTTCTGTTTGAAGTCACAAAATAATGTACAGTTTGTTGATTGGTTGGTTTAGGTCATGAATAAGTCATAAATTTGTAAGGTATAAGTAATTGTTGATGCCAGTTAACTGTTGTCAGTTTCAATCCATCTGCTGTTAGTCAAGTCAGTGCAGGTTCTGTTTGAAGATAAAGTTTGTTGATTGGTTTGTTGAGGTCATAAATAAGTCATCTGTAAGGTGTTAAGTTGTCAATGCTAGATGTTGTGAAGTGTCACTTCATCTATTGTAAGTCAAGTTTGTGTTTGTTCTGTTTGTAGTTAAAGTTTGTTGGTACGTTTGTTTACTGTAGGTCACAAAGAAGTTATTTTGTAATGTGTTACATGTAATAGTCGTTGGCATCAGATGTTCTCAGTTTCACTCCATGTATTGTTAGTCAAGTTTATGCTGGGTCTGTTTGAGGCAAAAGTTTGTTGTGATGATTGGTTTGCGGAGGTCATGAAAACGTCACTTGTTGTTGTCAAGGAGGTGTTTGTTCTAATAAGTTTGTGACTGTATGTAAGGTTTTTACTCAGTTTTACTTGCCCCAAACCAATGCAAGAACCTAGTCGAAGACTATGTGAAACTAAAGAAATAACCAGCTAACCTGAACAGGGGTTGTGGAACAACAGCTGAGTGAAAAACCTCCCCGTACGTCCACTTGCTCCTAGGAGGAAAACCCCGGGCCAGCTGTACCCCAAGTTCAAAGGCCTCCCGGGCTGGGCCAACTTATTCTAATTATTAATAAATAAACTACTTATGCTACCATAAGCCATCTTGTCAACTTGTTTACTAGGCGGCTTGACTCTTTAAGCATCCTCTCTCGTGCCTGCCCTTTTGTCTTTTTCCTGGCCTCTGAGTCTGTGCTGTCATGTGATGCTTTTTGTCTGGTCCAGCATCCTGTGATGAAACAAACACAGTGCTAGGTTATTTTGGAATCCAATCTGAGATTTCTAAGAGAACTTGAAAGATGTATTTTTTATCACTTGCAAGGGTTTAGTTGTTGTCTTTCTTAACATCTATGCTTGGATAACAAGTCATTAAATGAAAAATGTAATATATTTTGTTTACATGAACTAGCTAGTTTTAATAACTAAGGATTCCTTGTCTGTATATAGCTTAGTCCAAAAATCAAGTCACCGGTAAACATTGAATCAAACTGACTAATGCACACGTCTACAGAAACTATATTCACTCCATTGATTTTTCACTCTACTGGTGAAAATCTTTCAAGGATCCTCAAGATTTTGATCAAAGATCTCACAAAGACCTTTGAAAATCTTGGAAAATCAATGCAAGATCTTTATAAGATCTTTCATTTAAGATTCTTTGCAAATCTTTCAAAGATCTTTTAAGAATCCTTAAAAGATCCTTAAATCACTAGTAGGTCTTTAAAGATCTTGTGAGATCCTCAAAGATCCTGTAAAGCCTTAACAAGGGTGAGGAACCTTCCAAAATAAAAATGAAAAAAATGAAACACCTTGTCTGCAATAAGTGCACTCTATACCCAACAAGCATCCTGAGCTTCCAAATTACTGTGCCTTTCAATAACATGCGGACTCTAAAATTCAAAGCTCAACCGACAAATACGTTTTTTCGCTACCATCAATCAAATGTTTGGCAGCTCTTCCAAGCTTCCACCTACTGCCGAGCACTGTTTCATTGTCTGGACTGTGCTCAACAATTTGATTACCAATTGCTCGGCAATAGTTTGAAGCTGGGAGGAGCCGCTGAATTAATTGCCAGTAGTGAAAAACACATTTGTTGGTTGAGCTTTGAATTTTAGAGTACACATGTTATTGAAAGGCACAGTAAATTAGTTCTCAGGGTGCCCAGGATCATTGTTTTTGATTCTCGGAGCTACATTTGTCCCATAAAAAGAATGAAATCCTAAAGATGAATGCTTAACAATTTCTTATTTTTATTTAAGATATTGATGCCAGCTTTTTTGTGTGTCTGTCCTCTTATTGACAATGAAGTGCATCATAATATATTGTTACTAACAGTAGCTGAGGATCCACTTGGCAGTGCTTGTGGATCCACAATCTTCTTTGATAATAGTGTGATGAAATTTATCATCAGTGAGAGGATATAAAAAGTAATAAATTTTTGATGATTCAATTCTTTTATTTTAGGGCATTTTAGATACAGAAAGCAATAATAATCAAGCAAAGAATTCCAATGATGGAAAATGCCACATGTAGGCAAAATTGCAAGGAAACCACAATTTCTTTTGGCCAAAACAATTTCAAACTCACAATGCCATAATCCAAACTACAGTACATGAACAACACTTGAAGTGGAATTTGTAGAACGTTAACCAAATTTATTCTATTCAAAAATTCCGGAAAGCCTGCTGCACCAAGTTCGGTCCACTTGCATGAGATCAGTACTTTGAACACAGAAAAATACAGAGTTCATTCATCAAATTTCAAAGTTTAACACGTTCTTTTCTCCTTACAGTGGAGCCTGGCCTGGACTTAAAGGCACTTAAGCAATTTTGGTATTTTACCACAATTGCTACTAATCTCGCAATCTGATTGGTTAATTTGTCATTGCCGATAAGAGTCCAGACAACACTGTTCGCATCAATGTGTTACGCAATGGCTTTTTCAGCTTGCGCTCCAAAAAAAACATTTTCTTTGATGTTGATATTGTCGTAAAAAACAGGGGACTGTGATGACACATATCATTGTCGATATGAGTACAGACCACACTAAACCATATTCAATTTGTTAAATTTTCTCCCAACCCAATTTAGCCTAAGGGAGAGGGGAACGAAGTGCCCATGCTGAATTCAATATTTTCTGACAAAAACAGCGTTCAAAGCCACATGTATAGCGGTCAAACTTAACCTACATGTACACTGTAAAAATTACACTTCATTATTGGAAACTTTTTTTGTTTGTCAACTGTTTGGTCACATGATTTGACACCTCCATGGCAACAGGTAAATTAAGGCTAACAGAAAACTATTTGCATCCAGTTGCATTGCTTAAACTTCAATCAGGAACTGACAACATTAAAATAATGTGTTGTAAGAAGCTTCGCAAAAAAATGAAAATTTCAAACTTTCAGCCCCAAAAGTGGTCATGGTCGCTTATGAGAGCTGGTCGCTTACAAGAGGTTCCAAATATAGTGATTTGACTTGGAAAGTTTTGGTATTTTGGAAAACTGGTCACTGAGTAGAGGCAGTCACTTACAAGAGGTGGTCAGGTTGAAATCGGAGGTTCGACTGCATGTTTGATCAGGAATATCGCTGCATGCATGCACAACTCTTGTAAAACAAGTGGTACTGAACATTATGCTGGAAACAGAAAATTTTGAATGTCGCATGTTGGTGTCGCCAATATCAAGAGAGTATCACAAGGGGCATCCATATCCCATACTAAGCCTTGGGGTCAATCTTTACAACCTGTATCTCAAGTTTCTATTTTTTTGGAACACCGTAAAATCCCATGCTGAAGCCCCCCAGTTATAAGCCCAACCCCCCTCCCCCAGGATATAAGCCCTTCTATTTGCTAACAGAGGTATTATTCCGGATATAAGCACCCCAGATATAAGCCCATCTAATGTTAGATTATGAGTACTCCCTGTTTCGCTCAGTCCATTGTGTATGACATGAAAGAAAACTGCGAGAGAAAAATGTCCTCGTGAAATCCTGAGGGCTAGGAGCGTGTGAAAGGAGGGACTACTGACTAAGCCAGGGAGTTTGACCTTTCACGGCCAACTGATTTTTGGGTGTAGGATTTCTTATCTTGACATCCTCTTATTATTGCCTGTTGTCAATAACCCTGGGAGATATCCTGAATAAAATCGCTCTACTCTACTCTTCAAGTAGCTGAGTAACGAGGCAAAAACATGCTGTGAGAAGTGTATCTTCATTCATTCAGCAAAACTGCCAAAGAAGTTTTAAAAAGAAGATGGCAAAGGAGGCATCTTGTAATGATTTTTACTGCATCTCACCCTGTAGGCGTAAATCTAAAAGTTATCTTTTTAAAGCCTGTTGGCAGAATTGCAAGAACATCATGGCTTGCAAAGCATGATTTGCTCCAGTTCCAAAGCTTTATATTGTCAGAAGGCGAGATAAACATTCCTGCAAGATGTCACACGTATCTCGAATGTTCGCAACCTGTTGCCAACGCTCCTAACATAAGCCAATCATATTTTTGCGTTGTGAGAGCAACGCATAATTCAAACGACTTCGCTTAGGCAGTAGTCCCTTCTTTGATGCTCCTTGCCCACCAGGATTTCGCGACCATTTTTCTCTGCTAGTTTTCTTTCATGCCACACATGACAGACTAAGCAAAAGAGGGACTACTCATAATCTAACATTATATCTGGGAGGAAATATATCTTTGAAAATTTTGTGTTTTAAAACTCCCCTTAACTTCTAATTGGCTTCAATGCATTGCATGAATATAATTTTATCACTTGTACAAATGTACGGTATGAATATGATACATGTTGTTTCTGAAAGTTCCCATTATGGACTTTCAAAAAGGGGGTACACGTCACAAAAACCACATTTTAAAATGTTTTGCACCTCCTGTCTAATGAAGTATTACATGTATTATTAATAGCAAGGTGTTCCAAAGCAATGAGAGCTATGAGGAGATTCTCTCAGGTTCACACTGCTTTGCCTTAAATTTTATCCACAACATCTAGTAGCAAAGATGATGGATCATGTGTACTTAAGGCATCCACAGTCGAGTGTTGATCTGGGGCATTGATCGAGGGTATCGATTGACACTTGACTGCAGATGCCTTTAGTACACATGATCCAAGATGATTACAAGACGGTGTATTTACCTGGTTGTTCAAGGTCTGGATGTTTTTGGTTTCCACTGTCCACCCAGCATTGTCCACTCATGCCCATCCAGTTTTTCCATCATGCTTGTGTCCAAAATTGTCCACTGTCCATCTAGGTGTATCCAGTGTCCCATCCTGGTTTGTCTACTGTCTGTCCAATCTTGTTCATTGCTGACTAAGTATTGAGAAATTCAGAAAAGATTCTTGTTGATAGTGAAATTATCAAGAACTCAGTCCAATGACCATTGTTTTTTTAAAAAAAAAAAAAACATTTATTGCAAAGTGTTAAAGAGGAAAGTTTCAGGTGAATGTCCAGTTTCAAGTGAAAGTCCAGTTCAATCTTTCAAATGGATGGGCAGAAAGGCCAAGCTCAGTGAATTCATATTCACTGAATTGTTCTTGGACGATGCTGTGGAGCAGCAAAATCACACGCCCACATTCGGGTTCGAGGCAGAAAGCTTCGCCAAACAAAACACTTGATAAATTTAACTCTTTCCAAAGCATGTTGGCAGAATCGCAAGAATATCATGGCTAGCAAAGCACAACTTGCTCCGGTTCCAAAGCTTTATATTGCTGGAAAGTGAGATAAACATTCCTGCAAGATGTCATGCGTATCTCGAATGTTGACAACGCGTTGTCAACATTCACTGAATGCTGACAACGTGTTGTCAACATTCCTAATGTCATAAGCCAATCATATTTTTGCATTGTGAGAGCAATGCATAATTCAAACTACCTGGCTTACATGTAGGTGGAAGTCCCTCCTTTCATGTTCCTTACCCCAGGATTTCACATGGCCATTTTTCTCCCATGATTTTCTTTCGCATCACCCACAATGGACTAAGCGAAAGAGGAACTACTCGTAGTCTAATCTAATGTATAAGTGTGTTCCTTTTCCGTTTCTTTACAAACATCAAAATTTTTAAATTGACCAAAAGTTATGGGATAGGGCAATAGGGTAATTATAGGGTACATAGGGCAATGGCTCTAAATGTAATGGTATGTTAGCTTTAATTCGTTTCTCAGATACGTTTCATCTAGTCGCTCTGAAACATTTATTCCGCTTTAAGCCTATATGCGCCCCCCCCCCCCTCAGTTATAAGCCCCCCTGTTTATAAGCCAACTCAAAACCCCTTATGAAGTTACATAAGCCCAGGGCTTTCATGTGGGATTTTATGGTAAAACAATGGAAAAAAAGATACAGGTAAAGGTTGAGCCAGGAGTAAAATGCATATTATGGAAACTCTGTGTAATGGTCTCTGATATCTGTCTTATGGAGGTTTGTCAGTTTAAATCCTTCCTTCCCCATTGAAAAATTTCACTTTGCATATGTAATCACATGGGCCCGAGGGCAATTAAGGATTAATTTCACGCATATTTTCAAAGTTTTTACAAAATTGCCCGAGGTGTGAGGTGACAAGGGCAATTTGGAAAACTTTGAAAAACTTTTTGAAAAAAACTTGAAAACTTTTGGAAAACTTTGAAAATACACTTGACACTTGCGATTATTTGTTTATCACATAAAGGGCAAAATTCTGCATAAAGAAAAACTTTCAAGGTTTTGCCGTTGCGTAAACAGGTTTGCCAGATGTCATCAAAGAACAGGCTAACAGTAGAACAGAGAACGCCTACTATAATAGTACGCAAAACACAGCAACCTCAATTCATTCAAAGCAATTTCTTTACAAATAAGACTTAAAGCAATCTTATTTTATTCACCTGTTTTTCGAAGCTTGCAACGGCGCGAAACTACTTCATTGATCAATGAAAGACGTAAACAAGTGTCCAAACGAACTCTAATAACTTCTTGAATCCAAAACTCTCATTTCTACCGCTAAACTTAACATGCCAACAAAATTTACACTGTTTTTTACGTTGATAAAGTGACCTGTGATACTAATAAGGTGACCCAAAGCAAAACAAAGAAATTAACTTTCAGTTTGGCAGTCTTGCCATTCTGTAACTCTATGCTTCGTGCGACACCAGCTGTCCCCAAGCAAAATTTTTTCAGGCTGCAAATCAATACATTTTGGATGGAAAACTCCTTTTGCTTTTCCACCAAAAGACTCCATTTTGCTACATGTTGATTTTCATTCACATTAAGATGAAATTACTGCGTTTAGATCAAACTC
The DNA here is from genome assembly GCF_042242905.1 of Orbicella faveolata. Classification (NCBI taxonomy): domain Eukaryota; kingdom Metazoa; phylum Cnidaria; class Anthozoa; order Scleractinia; family Merulinidae; genus Orbicella; species Orbicella faveolata. The sequence continues at coordinate 7,951,246 of NW_028301541.1, forward strand.
AGAAGCAATGCCTTTCTGAAAATTCATTTGAAGCGAGAAACTAACTTAATGCAGGTGTGCTCAGCCAATCAGCATCAAGTAATCATGCCCTCTTGATTACCAAAAGTGCCCTCTGTCTCAGCCAGTCAGCACTCAGTAATTTTGCTCCGTATGTGATAAAGCCTGGTTAATTGATTTTTCTTTGAAAATTTTGGGTTTTAAAACTCCCCTTAACTTTTAGTTGGCTTGCATTGCATGAATATAATTTTATCACTTGTACAGTATGAACATGATCCATGTTGTTTCTGAAAGCACCCATTATGGGCTTTCAAAAAGGGGGTACATGTCACAAAAACCATGTTCTAAAATGTTTTGCACCGAAGCATTCCTGGTTGAATGGAAAGCCTAAACCTCCTGTCTAATTCACTACAAAGTATAACATGTACTATTAATAGCACTTGAGGTGTTCCAAAGCAATGAGAGCTATGAGGAGATTCCCTCAGGTTCACATTGCCTTGCCTTAAATTTTATCCACAACATCTAGTAGCAAAGATGGTGGATCATGTGTGCTAAAGGCATCTGCAGGGTACTGATCGAGGGTATCGAGTGACACTTGACTGCAGATTTCTGTAGTACACATGATCCAAGATGATTACTAGACAGTGTATTTACCTGGTTGTTCAAGGTCTGAATGCTTTTCGTTTCCACTGTCCACCCAGAGTTGTCCACTCATGCCCATCCAGTTTTTCCATCATGTGTCTAAAATTGTCCACTGTCCATTTAGGTGTGTCCAGTGTCCCAGGGACAGGGATTTCACCAAGATTCATCAATGAAAAAACTATATTTGAAATATAAAGAACCTCCGTTGTGTTTTCTTGGGGTTTAAAAATAGTCAAATTTTTCATTGAAGTAATAATCCTCAGCCTGCTACATGCTTGACAATGTTGCGGGCGAATAGAACAGCGCCAGAACAATAGTTGACAACTTATGTCAGCTTTTGTTCTGGTGCTGAGGTAAGGCGAAAAATCTTGAATTAATAATTTAGTTTTTATGGAGAAACTAATAAGGTCTGGGAGAGAGGGAGAGTTAAGTATGTTATATGTAAGAGTCAATGTAAACCCCCCCCCCCCCACCCACCCACCCACCCACCCTATCCCAGGACAAGGTGGAGATTAGTCGGGAAAAGAAGGGGATTTGAGGGAAATCGCACCCCATTGACTCCTGCAAACAAACAGTAGCTTCCCGATATTTTTGCTCAAAACAACGGTGCACGTGTGCGATGTAAGAATTTGAATTCCCGCTTTTGTACGTGAAACACTTCTGACACTTGGAGCAAGTTAAATCTTAATCTTATCTAATGGAAAAAATGAGACGACGACTAGGCATAAAAACCAATATTCGTAAATAACAGCTTTTGAGTTAACGATTAAGCTTACCTTAACAGTTTTGCATTTCCTACCGGGCTGTTGTTTATTTGCGAAGGTCAGTCAACGTGGTCCCCATTTTATGTGTTTTGCAGCCAGCTGCAGGCATAATTCTTGCATCGAAATACATATAAACAACAGAAAATACGTTTGGAAAGGCTAAAAATACTAAAGGCAGTCTCTTCATCGATTGTTTGGCGTAAAAATAACATTTTAACAAGCTTTCCGCGGCCATGTTTTGTTTCTCTTTCGTTCCCAGTCTCTCTTGCGTCAAGGAAACGAACACACTTCGCATCTCGTGAAAATACGCGGGAAAGAGCGGGAAACTGCTGCGTGAACGTGCGGTAAAATTCGCCTCTGAGTCCACATTCTTTCTTACAAGACTGGGATAAAGATGAAAGCATGGTTTATCCTTTAAGGGTTCTCGAGCTCCTGCGCCCTTCGAAACACAGTTACAATACCGCTTAGAGATAAGTGAACATCGCTCACGCGTTTTCAACGCAACCGTGTTCCCAGACAAGAATTGAGAATATGAAGCGTATCACATTACCTGTAACGTTTACAGGCCAAACAGGAGGCGTGGAAGCGTCGCACAGGAAGTTACCCACAGTAAAACTGGGTTCTGTGTCAAGTTGGAAGTCTTTCTCTTCAAGTCTAATGGAGCCGATGTACACTTTCGTTTTTCCAGTCCGGAAGTAGTTTGTAAGTGGATCTTATTTTCGTTGGACAGGAGTATGTAAATCCAGAGCGTGTGTGTACTCCTGATGGTGACAAAGGAAGTTTCAGGCAATCCGTGAAAAATTATGTCTGATCTTGGTATGCACTGTCAAAGTTTTGCCGCCAATTCGGGGCTGAGAAAGGGCTGGGGGCTCGTAAATTCCAGCAGAGTGCTCCTCCGTCCTCACCTCCTGTCCACCACGGAGGATCACCTATTTGCAGACTATAAAGGTCGGTACACACGAGGGGACTGGTCCCAGCGACTTGTTGCAGGGACTAGTCCCTAGTCCCCTTGTGTGTGCCGACCTTAAAGCTTGTCCCAAGCCTCTGCTCCCATTTGCAACAGAAACTTTTTAAACTTCTCTGGGATCTGGTCTTATTTCTCGGTTCTAGGATTTCTAGAATATCACACCCTACTCAATCAAACGACTTGAGAAATAAATCAAGTTAATTCAGGAGCCATAATCGGGGACGGAGACCGTAAGCGCGCGCCATTTCTAGTATTGGGGTTGTCCCCATGATATGGGACAATAATTCTATTTTTAGAACAAATTGCGCCATCGCCTGCGGCACACGCGCGTACATGCTGCGAGGATTTTTGCGGATGTCGCGCGGGGGAAATGGCGTCCGAAATTCCCGAAATTTTTCATGTTTTTAACCCACAACTCAACGCGTTTACGTCTGTTGGAATTTTGCTTAAGTATTTTCTTCGTAAGCTGCTCCAGTTTGAGTGAAGGAAGACAGTGCCGAATTTAGGTATGTTTCGCTGTAAGCTTATATATATCGCTGACCAAGTTGTGTTCCGACGGATGCTTCTTTTACATGAGCTGTACATTACTCTACTTTAAATTTCACATATGTTGAAGATTAACAGATTTTCCATTTCAAAGCAAAAAAACTAGCTGGATATATTTAGATATAGCAGAGCTTCAGGACTTCATAGTTTCCTAGCTCCTCTTGCCACACGCTTGCGAGCAATTTCAGTCTATCGCGACCGAAAAGTAAAACAAAATAATTGCTCGTTTGAGTTTCGCTTGAATTGTAAGCAACGCTTGATGTTTCATCAAGGCCCAATAACTTCACTTCCGTATATACTGCTCAGTTTTATCCGTGTATAAATCCAGTAAATTCTCTGTTGTCGATCGATGAATGAGAGCGCCCGCCGATGCGTGTTTTGTACAGTCAGTAAACATGACAAACTGTACTTCCGCCGTGAAAGCGTACATCGAACTCAAACAATAACTCTATAGTTTTTAAATATGTTTAAGATTGATAAATGTTTGAGAACATATTAAAAGCTAAGCTGAAAATATGTGAATAAAGCAGAAATAATCAGCAAAGTTACGATGACGCTTTCTTTAATCAACTTGGAATAACGATTTCGATTTTGTTGATCGAGTTATCAAAACTCCTTGTCTATTTTCATTTTCGCAGTGTAAAACTTCACTATGCTTATGTTGAAGAAACACACATGATGTTAGCTGCCTTTTTTGCGTTCGTCAAATTTGTTACAGCATCTCAGCAAAAAAGATAACGAAAGAAATCTTTGTCAAGATTTGTTGACAACTGAAAACACCGAGTCGGACTTGAAAGTGCACGAGCTGCACTATGCAAATGAGCTAATTGTACGCGTCAGACTTTCCTTTCAAAAACTTTTGCAAACTCACCAGACAAGCAGAAACAATGAGAAACCGTCAAACCAGGTTTTGGTTCTGATGAACCATTGTCTGAGAAACTCACAAATTAACTCGATACCAGAGTAGAGAGTTTTCTTGCTATATTCTTAAGTCAGAACAAACGCAAAAACATACGCGTAAGCTTACAACTAGCGTGAGCAGATCTTATTATTCATTCCCAGCGCGAGATTGAAGTCTTGTTTTCGACCCTGAAAAACCCACCTTTTCCGTTAGCTCAGAGCATAAAACTACATATAAACGCCCTGGTTCGTATTCCCCGCCTTATTCCCTGCCATCGCTGTGAAAAATACGCAAGAGACTCTCTCAACTCTCACCATTTGATCACACGTGACAACATCCACGCGAGAGCCCCCGACATGTGCGTGAATCCGCGCGGATATATGACGTCAGGATGGCGCAATTTGTTCTAAAAATAGAAAAATTGTCCCATATCATAGGTGCGCGCGAATCCCAAGACTTACGGTCTCCGTCCCCGATTATGGCTCCTGGTTAATTGTATAATACAGTTGTCTTCTAACATGACAAGCCTGTTCCCTCTCAGATTTAATTTGTGTTCAACCATACGTCGTAGAGTTAAATGTGACATTCTGTGACCATGATAAGCACTCATTTTCCACATAAGGTCAAAACCAGGTTTAAATAAACAAGTCTCCATTTGGCTCGGAAATTTATAAATTATAGCTTCCATTTTGCGCGAAAATATGCTCGGATATTTTCCTCGAGCTACGCTCTCGGAAAACTGTTCGCTTCTCGGAACAGATAATGTCCATCAATATTTTGTGTTTATTATCCTTCGAATATTTTTCGCAACACGCGCAGTTTTGAAAATTGGAGAATATTTAACAATTAGATCTGTAGCCCGCTGGGGCCACGGGTCAATAATGTCCTAATGGTCCTAATGGTCCTAATTGATCCTAATGGTCTGAACATCCGCGAAGAAACATATTAATTGTTTCCATTTGTTTTCTTTTATTATGTTCTTTTATCATGTTATTTTATTTTACCGTATGCTTATCTTCAATTTACACTATCAATTACTTTTGCGTATTTCCGTATTACGTAAATATCGGCTACATAAAAACACGCACCAATGTAAAATCTTCCATTGCACCCGAAGAAGGCTGGTTTGGCCAGCCGAAATATAGTACACCTTCAAAAAATCATTCTACGTTGTGTCGGTTTTTGCTTTTGTATTCTCCAATCAAAATGCAGGATTTGCATTAGTCCACTAGTTGGGTGATACTAACACTCGGATATTCCCCAGTTTTAGCTGGGGAATATTCAGTCGCGTGACACGTTTAAACCAATCGCGCTTTAGCGAAAATATTTGATGGATTATAATGGCTGATATTCAAGAATCAGTGAACCAATCAGAAGCCTAGAAATGCATTTTCTGAGGTTTACAATCGACTCATTCATACGGAACAACTATAAAAACACCCTCCATTACTTTCTTTTTTCCTCTTTCTCTAATATTCTTTCCTCGTTAAATTCTGAAAATCCCAAATGAGAATTCAAACACAAAAGCCTTAAATATCAGCAAAAGAACTGCCCAACCTCGCTCCCAGTGACTGGAGGGTTTTTCGTTGTAGTTAAATGACGTCATGTAAATTTCGTCATTGAAGAGATTTGACATTTTGCGCACGTGGCAATTATATGATGATTTTATTGGTAGCGACAACTACTGATAGATTAATATTTTCACAGCTTACTTCTAGTCTCTACGCGCAAGACAAAGATCATTTATTAATCCGTATAATCTAGAAATGTGGGGTGACTGAGTACAACCTCAGTGCTTGATGGTTTCTGGGATCGTTTGGGTGGATAAGATGGCGTCAAGATGGCGTCTGTTGAGCGCTGAAATGTCTTTCAGAAATTAAAATAATCACTGGATTGTGCTTGCTGAATCAATCAGTACTTTCAAATCGAGGATTGTTTTATTTTCTTGCTCTCCGTTGCCACCATTTTAAGCCTTCCCGTCTGTACCCAAAGGATCCCAAAACCGCTTAGGCGACCAAATGTTCTGCTTGCGAACTTAAGTCGCTGATACCGTGTTTAATACCTTCAGTTGATTCTAATGAACACAGCCTGAAACGACGTACATCTCCTATCGGGAGCTCAAATCCACCCTCCCCCCGTCCCCCACACCCGTACCCCTCCTTGAGCAATTCCAGACTGATGACGTTATACTATATACCTTCTCTGATTGGCTGCTATTTGAGAAGTCTGTTTCCCCACCTTGTGTTTAACGCTTAAATACAAGAAATGAATCATTCAGACGAAAAAACCTTAAAGGAGCTCAGTCACGGTTTGCACATTTTGAAAAGTTTAGCCTCAATTTTTCAAATTCGTCGATCGCAATCCGTGTCAATCTTCGCCATCCCTGACCATCCTTGTTCCTTTACGGTTTATTATTATCTCATTGATGTTTTTCTATCTTAGATAACTATTATTTTCAGGTTTCCTTCCATTTAAAGGAGATTTTGTATGTGGCCAAAAAAAAAAAAAAAAGAAAAGACAAAACACCGTGACTGAGCTCCTTTAAAAATCATCGATCTGGAACTATACTAGGCTGGAGCGAGACAGAAAATTTACGATTACACCTAATGAGACTTTTCGCATCTACCTCTGAATTACAATGACTTAAATACTGATCATACACTTGGAAAATTGACTATGAAGTACAATTAGACTGCCGCATGCAGTCCTTCCCATTTCCTCGGGACATTAACACCTGAACACAAGGATCTTACCACGTGCACTGCTTGGAGCCAGATCGTCCCGCTCGCCGAAAAAAAGCCCAGGATGAACATGAAGGTAAAACTACGCACAAACCAGAAAATACCTAAAAGTTTATGACATCCCAGATGTCAAAAACTTTTTAACCTAATATAATTTAAGAAATTTCGGTAATTTTTCGGGACACCTTCACGCTATAAGGGGCGTTTTCAAAGACTTATCGGTCTTCTTTCAGTAGACAAGACTTGTTCTGCGTGCACTCTCCTAAACACGTTTAGTCTACACATGAATGAAACATGTTTTATTATGAATCTTTAAAAAGGTGCATTGCATAAAAAATAATCGAAACATACGTAGTCACAACATACATACATACATACATACACACACACACACACACACACCCACCCACCCACCCACCCACGCACGCACACACACGCACGCACGCACGCACGCACACACACACATACATACACACACACATACATACATACATACATACATACATACATACATACATACTACAGTCAAATCTTCTAGTCAACATTTAATACGGAGCCTGGCTGGACATGTCCAGTGCACTGTCTTTCTGCTGGCCTTTGGACTCGCTTTTTTCGCATTCGTTCTCTTCTTTGAACTCCTCAGACAAAATTAACTTCTCATAGTCATTTGAGATTTCTTCGAAGACTTGATTGTTCGAAGACTTCTTCAAAGCAAGTGCCCCAAGCCGCACGGCGTATTGTTTTTTCTCGTCCGCTACAACAAGCGCAAGGTTTTTTAGTTCTGTTTCTGTCCATACACGTTCTTTTTTGGACTTTCTGGGCCTGTCCGAACCATCATTTGACTTGTCCGACATCTTAAATTGATAGTTTATTGAAAACAGCCGCTAGCTTCTTGTAACGAGGTGCAGTTTTCGTAAATAGTTCGTCTTCTGCCCGCATTTATACACAAAGACGGACCATCCGTCTTGACGAGTTATCCACGATGGTTCGTCTCACAAGACGGATTATCGCGATAGCTCGTGTGGATGGATGATCCGTCTGCTTGCCCGTATTTATACACAGACGGATAATCACACGAGCTACCCTTTGCCCAAGCTAGCTCGAACTCGTCCCAGACGGATGATCCGTCTCCAGTGTAAATCGGGCCAATTTGTTCCACACTCAATCCCATGCCCCGGCTATAGAAACGAAAGTGTAGGCGCTGATATTTTCCTACATCCTTGGCTAAAAGAAAAAGACTTTTCAGTTAAAATAATCATTTAAGTTCTTCTAAGTTCCAATAATGAGTTAATGGCACACTTCAGGGACTACAAGTTCTTGTTACAATAATCTTCTCAGCCTTATGTCATCATAAAACACAGTATCCTAGACACATAAGCCGGATTTGTATACCTGTTAATAATTTCGGAGCGGAAAAACGTAATAAGCCTGCGCGAGTTTTGGCTGTGCGTCAGGCTCCAAGTTTGAAAAAGGGCGGGAATTTTGTCCATCGTGTAAACAAAAAATGTTATGAATTTGAGATGCTTTCCCAATTTTTCGGCAAGCAGCAGTATTTTCACGTCACTAATGAAAGCTGGGGGTATTGTTTCCGTGGGGAAACACTTTTTTCCGTACAAAATGAACTTAAAGAAGGTTTCCGAACCCTTTGTGTATTTCTCGCGGTATACAAGAAATGTCGGTGCGAAGACACATTTTTTTCCAGAAACCTTTGCATATTGCATCCATATAAACAAACCACTGAATATATAAGCAAGAGAGCTCCTCAGAAGGTAGGGGGAGCCTTGTTTTCTTCATAGTGAAATGCCGAAAAAAAAATCATGCTTGCCCAAGTTTTAATAAATCAACCGAAGGACATCCTCCCGTACCTTATCACAGTCCGCCGTTCTTTCTACCAATGCAGCGATGCAGCGAGCATTATTACCTGAGTCGAACAAAACAAAAGAAAAGCGAGAAATACAGAGCCACTGGAAAACGAACTATACACAAGAAATAACTTTCTGTTTCAGTTAGACGACTCTACACAAATACAACTGGATAATGCTAAAACTAGAGACTTCCATGGTTCACTAAACTGGAAAATTCACACTGTCAGCCAGACTGGCCCAATGAATTGGAACAGCATAATAAGACTAGATGAGAACGCCTGGAAAAAAATTTTGACCTCCCTAAAGAGCATCTGCAAGGAGACAAAGTTGAAAGAATTCCAGTTTAAATTAATTCACAGGATTGTAGTTACTACAAAGGAGCTTCATCGATATGGTATTAAAGCGGATGATGAATGTCTCTACTGAGGTGAAAAAGATTCAATTGATCACACTTTTCTTAACTGTCGATTTGTAAAGATTTTCGTAAACAACGTAATTGACTGGTTTAACGCGGCCAACAACTCAAAATTTGATCCAACAATGGAAGAGAAACTATTTGGTATCACATCTGGCCCATACGAAAAAGAAATATTAAAGAAATTTAATTACACAATCCTATTTATGAAATACTACATATACACCAGTAAGATGCATAACCAAGCTATTTATCTTTCTGTCTTTGTTAATAAAGTTTTATTTAAGTACAGAATAGAAAGCTTTAGTCAGTTAGCTACGAAAAAATGCCCCTTACAAAAGCGCAAAACCTCTTAAGGTTTTGCGCTTTTGTGAGAAAATGAAATTAGTTAAGTTATACATAAGAGAAATGTTAACGTTAGTACTGTTGAAACCAATGTAAAGTAGGTTGAGCGATATATGTGATAGTTGATGTAAGTACTAGTAGTGCAGGAAACGTACCAATAAAGTACTTTATATTCTCAAAAAAAAATTACCTAGTCGATTGTCTGAGCCGCAAGTATGGCAAGCAATGCGCACAAAGCAGCGCCGTACGTTTTTCCTCTTTGAAGTTAATAACAACCTCTTGTTGACCGCGAACGATATTCTTACCGTACGAAACCGTTTGAATCCGGAGAGATTTGTCGTGTAAACGATTTTCTTTCGAATCCGGACACTTTTTAGCCTGCGTCGCAGACAGTCTAAACCGCTGCTATAGTCGGTATACCGGTATACCGGGGATTTTGTGACACGTCCGGCTGCAACGCAGGCTAGACACTTTTCGGCCTCCGATATTTTTGAGTTTGCAGTATAATGGGCCATATTCCTCAGAAATCAAAGTTATTGACGCAGTCAATGTTGACGTTCTCCAGACTTTATTGGGGACGAAGACGATGGCACGATCGAAGACCATGACTACTCCAGAACAAATGCCTGTGGGACATCATGATGGACAACGCGTGGTCAGCAAGTGGAAAGAAAACTTCAGACTCTCTCAACCTACTCCTGGCCTTCTTCTTGGCGACATTTTGTTTCACCTTGTCGAGGCAACAAACTACTTGTTAACCATTCCATCATGAATTTTTGTTTCTTTTTTTTATCATGAATGTTCCCGTAGTTATCGTCGTGTATAAAACGGTTAGGAATTCGAATATCCTTTCAGTGTTCACGCCTATCGAATCCGAATACTCTAAAATTGATGACTCCGGAAACATTTACTAGTAGGACACCGAAAAAATCTCATCCTGTGTAAGCCGTTTGGATCGAAAGAGGTTTCTTTTGAAAGCATTTTCAAAGCGCTTGGCAGAAAGTTATCTTCTATGTGCTTATCCTAGGTGTGCTTCGAAAATAATTCTTTTATTGAATTTCTCTGTATGGATGGCTCGCCTGAGGCGCCATGGCTGCTGACATTCTATTAACCACTTTCGAAAGTCGTTTCTCGAAAAGCACTGAGCATGTTAAGGCGAAAAAAATCCCTTTTGAAAGTTTCCATCAAAGCGCAGGACGGTAAAAATATTTCTTTCCCGTCTTTTAGAACTTTCGCTCCAAAAATCTTATTATGCGCGCGCAAATTTTTGCATGTTTAATTTTTAATTGCTATAACATTTCCAAAAGTTTGCAGATTCATGTTGAAAAGAGCTGCTTTTCTAGAACTACCGCACCGTTTGGATCGGGAGAGGTCTCTTTGGAAAGCACTGGGCAGAAAAAACTTATCTTCTGTGTTTATCCTAAGTTTAGTTCGAAAATAAGTCTTGCCATTTCTCTGCATGACTGGTCACGAGACGTCATGCTGCTGACAAAAATTACATTCTAACCCGCTCGAAAGATTTTTCTCGAAAAGTACTGAACGGATAAAAGCAGAAAAGAACAGATCCCTTTGAAAACCTCTTTGAAAGCGCCGCACTGGTAGAAGTTTTCTTCCCCTTTCTTTACGAATTGTGCTTCGAAAATCCAGTGGAAGTTTTGTTTTTCGATTTCCATAATCTATTTTTTTTTAGCGGAGCTTCAGCGCGCGAAGCGCGCCAGCGAAGCACCATGGCTAAATAAAATTGGTAACCCATCAAGCCGAGAAAATTTGGTTATGACGTAAGCGTACGAGCAAGCGAACGCCGTCCGTACAGACTCTGGGGGAGGGGGAGGGGCGTCTCGAGGTAACCCCCGGGGGAAGCTAAGGAATGCCATCTGTTCTGACCGGGATTCTTCAGAAAAGTCAGGGAAAAAAAATTATTTTTATTTGTTATGTTAACAAACGATCGGAGGGGTTGATCTAACAACAGAGGGCAAGGATTAACAGCCAAAGAAGTGACGAAGAAGATCGCGAAAGAGCGGGCCAGGGCTAGAAAGGAGGCGAGATGGTACTGAACAATGCTGTGAATTAGATCGAGTCAGGGCTTGAGAAAGGAGATGAAATAATACCGAACAATGCCGTGAGGCAGAGCGAACGACGGCTATAGAAAAGAGCTGGAATACCCGAAAAATTTACTCAGAAGACTACAGAACTTCGCGCGTCGAGATGTGCAGCCGTCCAAGAAGTCACATGATTTCATGAGGTGATCAACAAGAGAAATCAAACGTGTTTCTTGTGTTTAGAGGAAAAAACACAGCGGGAAAAGTGGTTGATTCGTTGATCTATCGAAAAGATTAATTCAGTTCAGTCTTTGCAACTTTTGCTGAAAGTTTCTGCCTATAGGATTCAAACTGAAGTGAACTGCCATATTGTGGTAAGCGACTTTGTTACATAGAAACTTTCGCATTTTCCATAAAAATTATGTAGTTGCTTCGGCGAGATAAGCTTAGAAGTTAAGGCTTATATCTTCAATAGGAGTTTTAAAGTCTCCTTGATTATCTGATTTGGAACCATACTGGGAGAAATTTGATAAATTTCAAAAAATAAGACTAGAGTCGTTGAATATAAAGTTGCATATTGTAAACAAACAAGCTTAGTTTTCTGTCGTTTTTCGCCGTATACCGATAACCTCACGTCTAAAAGTAATAACTGAAACTGTATTTGTAAATACTGCCAGGCGAGTTTTGAAGTTTTCTTTGTGTTAGTAAGGACAGCCACTTTGTAGACTGCTATAATTTCTTCGCTGTTTACCTTTGGAAGAAGGAAAACCATCGATTTGCTATCCTTGACAGCTTTTGACGCTCGTTATGTTGTCATGCATACTGCGTTTACAAATTATGGAGACTTCCTCGTTTTGTTTGTTTAATCTATTGGGTTTAGTGAGATGTTTGGCTGAATTTCTTTTAAGGTTATTGGTAAAAGACTGGTAAAGCTACGGCCGAAAAAAGGACTGCAAAGCCGTCGGAAAAAATAATATTCAAATTACGCTTTAGCGCGAGTAATTATTAAGAGTGCCTGCCTGTAAAAATCAGACAAATTCTTAATTTCGCAGCAAGGGTCGGAAATTCGATTTCGCTCATATTCCTATGGTAGATAGGCTAGGGTATGACAAAAACTACAGGATAGGTTTTTTGGCAAAATATCCTTTCATTTCAAAGAAATATGCAAGCAAGGATTCAAGCAGCAATAGATCAAACGATGATCAAACGATGATCAAACGTAATATTTTGGTGGAGTGCAAAGCAAGCAACTATCTACAAATCACTTAGCCGTTTTTGACTTAGATGCAGTGGTGATCATATGTGTCGAAAGAGAGTCATAGATTCATGGTATTCGACCATTAAATAAGTTTACAGTTGGCGATGTACATCGGACGTTGTGTAAACAAAAGTAAACGTCTGCTTTATGTGCGACGAATGGTGACGGAAACACGTCAAATCGGCGTTTGGACCTGCCTTTTACCGCAAATAAGGTTAGAACATTTCGAAATTATCAGCTCTGTGTCTATTTCAACTTAATATAGCTCAAGACATGTGGCGCGTGCTAAAATATATGTCTAAGCCGTAAATTGAAATTTGACGACAGATGGTCAAATATCTGCATTTTTAACGTACTTTGAAAAGCTCTCGCGTCGCTCACAATCATTTGCCCAGAGAAATTTTTACAGGAATCTGTAGACCATCCTTCTGCGATTCAACCACCAGAAGCTTGATCCATTTGAAGGTTTCGCACATGGTGAAGGTGAATTATTTTTACGACGTACTTTTAAGTGAATGAAATACATGTCTTCGAAATTTAATTATTTTGCACCCAACAAAAACCGCAACATTCCCTAAAATCAACCCAGTACACATTTAAACATTGCACAAAAATATTTGAGTGTTTTAAAGACGGAAGAATGATGTGGTTTTGCATGCGAGGCTCTCAAACTTGTTTGATAAAATGGTGCGTCAAATGACGATTTTAACGGAATTTGGTAATTTGCATATTTCTTTGAAATAAAAGGATATTTTGCCAAAAAACTATCCTCTAGTTTTTGTCATGCCCTAGCCTACCTACCGTAAAAATATGAGCGAAATCGAATTTTCGACCCTAGCCGAGTTATTTTCCATATTTATGGACAGGGACTCTTAAACTTGAACACCGCAAGTCTTAAAGATTTTGGACGTTTCCCGGCTTCTAAATGCATTTGTTGGCTTTAACTGGAATGATAATCAATCTTAAACGAATTTTCTGTAACAGGGCTGGAAATAACAGTCGGTCATCGGACATTGTCCGACCAAATTTTGAATATGTCCGGTCAATTTCACATTATGATCGGACATTGTGTCCGAACATTTTACCAACACCTATTGTCCATCCATAAAATTTGGTTATATAAATTGTTAAAACGGCTCGAAGTTGCGACCGGTACGGTCGCCAATGCGGCTAAAATTTCATCTTTAGCGACCAAAAATTCTGGTTTAGTCGACTACCGAAAATACGTCTGCGTTCACAGGCTACCATAATGGCGACTACGTTTCTCTGTGTTGACGATCAGCAACGGTTATTTTCTCAGTCATTATGTCCTTCCAGAAATACATAGTGAAAGATCTTTGCTTCTATAAAATTCAACATAAGAAAAGAAAGCAATCTGTCCTTTTGCTTTGCTGTAAAGGATTTCACCACATCGGAAAACTTGCAAATGGCTGATCGTATTTGAAATCGCCCTATAATGCATTGCAAACCCTTCAGCATTAAGTACGTCATGTATGCCTACCGATTGTGTCTTTTGTAATGCATACACAAAATTATCGGCCAAAAAGGTCTTGGAAATTCTTTCTTTGCAAATGTTATGCATTGAGTTCTTTTCTGAATAAAATTCCACTTGATTTTTATCACTTAGTCGCCAAATGCCTACTCAAGCATTTTTTTAATTTTGGGCCCTTGACTCTGACAGTTTGAGTCATATCCAGGAGCCCATTATGGGCTTCTGCCATATCATAAAGCAGAAGTGTTCATCTTTCCTGTACTTGCTAAATAAATTACTTTTCAGAAATCGCCCTATTATGCATTACATGCACCGCGATATGCTGTTAGCCCTTCATGTATGTACCCTAGAGTCGACTTTGGTCAGGAGCCCATCACTAGGAGCCTGCAACTCCCATACCAAGCCTATGTCACGGTATTTTACAGACCAGTCTATTTTAAGGCTTTTTTTCCCTCGAAAAAAGTCAGTTCCTGTCTAAACGAGCACGCATCGGTAAGGGGAGAAAATGGAGGCCTCAGGTGGACATGACGACCTAATCTTCCGGTGAAATTATAAAGTCCGTACTTGTGATTGGTCACTGAGGTTCCTGCGGGGGCTGAATGCACGGTAAATTCAAACTAAAAAAAGATCGGTCTGTGAAAACACCGGGACAGTAATAATTGAGGAAGTTGCACACCCCTAGTGATGGGTTCCTGTGTAGAAAACTAGGTTTGCTTGAAGAACATATAATCAGGAGATAACCAGGAGAGATTGGTGCAGTCATTTAGTAGACAAAGTCATCTAGTTAATCATAAATGATAAATAAATCACATTTAAATACAGTTTTGAACAATTTGTATTGAAAATCTTTACAGTATATGCTAATAAATTTTTTTATGCTAATTAATTATGCTAATCAATTATGCAAATTAATGTCCGGTCAAATTGATAAGATGTCCGACCAAAATGAAGATTTGAATGGACACATGTCCTGTTAAAGAAGAAAAATTATTTCCAGCACTGCTGTAACATTTCTGGCATCCTTCGTTTGATTCAGGTGTAGTGATATGCATATTGTGTTTATGTAGTTTTCCTCGGTTTTGTTGTTGTTGTTGAAATGTCGAGTGCATGATTAGTATTACACTAGGCTTGCTGATGCAGCAAGTATGGAATATAATTTTCCAAAATACTAAATCCATACACTCTTCTGAAACGTGGTAAATTGCTAATAGCACCTCCATATTCCCCTTTTGCACATGAACATGAACTATTTTTTCTACATCAATCAGTGACCCTGCATGCAGAGAAAGCTCTACACGGAGATGATTTCATTGGTGTCACTGCATTTGGGGATACACGGTCCATATTTTCAATTTTTGGGGGTTTTACATGGTCAATTTTGGTGCACGTACGATATACTTTTTATCCATTTAGCTGTAATTTTACTGATGTCTTAATTAAACATATCTTGGATTTGGCTGACCAAATGCACATATGCATCAAAACCTCCGAGTGTGTATCAATTGTTTACATGTAGTGAAGGCAAAATATGTGTAGATGGTATAACTTACTTGTAGCTTACTGATTAATTTTTGACATAATTTAATTACAAAATTATATATTTGATGGGGTCACCCAGTAGTTAACAGTCTCTGTAGTCCACAATCTTCGTGTTGAAAAAAACACATCAATTATTGAAGTTGAATTATAAAATTATTAATGGTGGCCTACATGTAGGTATTCATCCACAAAGTGTTTTTTGTACCATTAATGCCTGGGGGATTTTTTCATTGTGAATGTTGCAATTTTGCAGTAGGGAATGGATCTCATTATATTCCTGTATGTTGTTCTTAATACTGTACAGCTGTCATACCTTTAACTGTATCTTTTTACAGTCACTTTTGAGAAGTGTCTTAAGGCTATGTAGAATTCCAGTATTTTTTAAAAGGTAGACAATATTAATAGCATATTTTATGAAAAAAAACTGAATTATTGATGGATGTACAGCATGAAGGCAAATAGCAATGCACGATTATGTTACAAAATACATGTACAAATTCACGCCACCACTGAGTCATTTGTAAACATTCTAATATTTAGATTTAGCCAAACCTAAAAGTGGAGCTCCTGGGCGGGGTTCCTCAAAGTCCGAGTAAGCTAACCCAGGATTTTGATGTGAGTTTTGTAATTTTGCGTTGAGGTTTTCTGTTTATAATGTCTGGCCTTCTGTTTTGAGTTTCAATAATCTCAAACTACATAAAACATAAGCACTGAAAAACACTAGTATAACTTCTGAACAACCCAGCCCTGATTAACAAGTTAACCTAGCTTGAGCCCACGATCCAATAGAAAACCAGTACTTTGTCAGCGGTCAACTTTTCAAAAAACAGGTGACCTTGATGAGCTCTTTAGCTGAGCCTGTGATATGGTCACATAATACTGGTCAGCAGATACCTTGTTTTGAAAGCTGTCAATTGACCATGACATGGATGTCCAATATCATACATGGACGATTAAACTATGGCTGCCATGTTCCGCGGCGTTGGCTTCCTTGGACGCACCCGCCATGATCCACACTGCTAGCCATGTTGACCATGAAAAAATAGTTCTATGGTTTTTTATTTGTACGCGTACATGTGGTTCTGTTTCTATAGTTATGGGGCTCCGCTTGGCGGCGGCCGCTTGGAGCTCCGCCATAAAGGTGGCTGTGTCATAAATTGTTTCACAAAAAATGGAAGGAAGCAATAAGTTCATGGTTTAAGGTTACCGTATACCTCGAGAGGTGTTTTGCATTCAAGAGAAGTAATGCTCCCCTTTTACACTGTACTGTACATACCTAAACCCCTATATCAAATTAAAGCTTATAGAGCTGGTTATCAAACGAGACCAAGAATTTTGAAATAAAATGAATCATCCAATTATCCAGGCCCCCTATCGGGAGTGTCCACATCATCTTCAGAAAGCTACAGGTCAATGCAATTTTTTTGCTTATTTAATATGTTACTGTCTGCATTTTGCCATAGTCAATTTCAGTGAAAATAAAAGTTACAGAACAATTTTGAAATAGGATTTAAAAAATATATGAAGTGACTGTACAAGAATCACTCTTAGGAAAAAAGGAAATATTTCAAAATAAAATATCCTCTGACATGTTTTTGTTGTTTACATGTCAAATTAGCTACATCGCTTAGATGCATGACACTTCAAAAGGCATACATGTATGGTAACCCTAAAGACACAGCATTTACGACAGAGTGATTCTGAACTATATCCTTATTGTACATCTAGATTACACAATTGTTATCACTGTCACTCAAGACTGCATAACCTTCATGATCTAAAGGCAAGGACAAGATCAGATCTACTGACTCTTTCAAAAAGAGGAAGCTTGGGATTGCATAACCCCAGATATGCATGTTTGCCAAGATGACTTGACATCCCAATTTGTTTATATATTTTTTTTAAACCTTCACATTCAATACAGACTAAGGACAACAAAAGAAAAGCAACTAACTGGAATGCAAATGGTTTCAAGACCTAAATGGAAGATCAAGATGTCTATAATTATTTGGACCAGGACAATAAACTTAAACTGAGAAGACAGTTGAAGCCACTAGATGGAATGCAAACAATTTATAAACACTGCAAAAGTGTCACTCTCTTCTTTTAAGTCCAGACTGAAGTGTCATCATGTTCAAGATCATATATTTCATGAAAAGGTTACAAGGATCATATTTGAAATAATTTTCCTAATAGGCCTATTGCAACAGTGGACAACATTGCCTCAGCAAAGACAGGAAGATCTTCCAGTGTCATTTGTTGATTGCAATCATACAAAGTAAGTAAAAAAGATACCAAAGTTACATTCTCCAGATCTGCTAATTAAACTTTGACAATCCTACCTGCAAGACAACTCAGAAGACTTGCATGAACTCTTCAGATCACATGAAATACATCAAATGAATGGTTCTTGATCCTTCTCAAACAGTACTCAACAATTAATGACACAAGATGCAACTATGGTACTGACAAACATGATGCCAGTGCTGACCTTTCATGAAAGCATATACATTGCTGATGAAAACTTTAAATAAGCATAAAAGCAAATGACTTTTAATTAATTAAATTAGGAAAAAAGTAGACATAGAGTTCTAGAGCTGGTATTCTTGGTTTGCACTGTCACACAAAAATTAATTCGAATTGACCATTCAGTGGATAAATTCAACACATTGTGATGTTATAGAAGATTAATAAAGAAGAAACCTTTCCAAGTTTTAGCTCTACAGGCTGTGCATCTTCCCAAGCTTCTGATATTTGTTGAAATATTTTGTGCAAATTTACAGAGCCCAGTATGAAACTACCATGTTGGTGTACCTCCATTGTACACCAACATTGCAGCAGGCAAATATTGTAAACATCTGGAAGTTACCTTGGATATCTAGGTGGCTGATTATCTGAACTGAACAAGCAAACATCTAAATATTAAGCACTTTACCTAATACTTTAACTTCTAAAAAGGTTAAAAGTCACGAGATAAGTAACTATTTTTTGACAAATGCTTTCATGGCTTTATGTTACGCACCACCATAACTCTGATATTCAAAATGTGTTTGTTTCCAGACGAAGCAAGCTATTAAGGTGAAAAGTTGTTAAAAGATATAAATTTATACCCCTCTTATACCTGATGAGGATAAAAACTTTAACTGGTGGCTCTTTAGTTTCATTCATGTCCAATACACCCAACTAGAGTCGATTCGTCTGAGGCACTTGACGATTCGACTCGATTCGCACGGAGTCGATCCGCATCACCGGAAGTTAAGACCCGTGAAATAATGATACATAAACGTTTCTCGTTCTTAAAACGTGACTACAAACTTGAGTCGATTCGTGTGAGGTACTTAACGATTCGACTCGATTCGCACGGAGTCGATCCGCACCACCGGAAGTCAAGACTCGTGAAATAATGATACATGAGCGTTACTCGTTCTTGAAACGTGACTACAAACTTGAGTCGATTCGTGTGAGGTACTTAACGATTCGACTCGATTCGCACGGAGTCGATCCGCACCACCGGAAGTCAAGACTCGTGAAATAATGATACATGAGCGTTACTCGTTCTTGAAACGTGACGACAAACTTGAGTCGATTCGTATGAGGTACTTAACGATTCGACTCGATTCGCACGGAGTCGATCCGCACCACCGGAAGTCAAGACTCGCGAAATAATGGTACATGAGCGTTATTCGTTCTTGAAACGTGACTACAAACTTGAGTCGATTCGTGTGAGGTACTTAACGATTCGACTCGATTCGCACGGAGTCGATCCGCACCACCGGAAGTCGAGACCCGTGAAATAATGATACATGAGCGTTACTCGTTCTTGAAACGTGACGACAAACTTGAGTCGATTCGTGTGAGGTACTTAACGATTCGACTCGATTCGAACGGAGTCGATCCGCACCACCGGAAGTCAAGACTCGTGAAATAATGATACATGAGCGTTACTCGTTCTTGAAACGTGACTACAAACTTGAGTCGATTCGTGTGAGGTACTTAACGATTCGACTCGATTCGCACGGAGTCGATCCGCACCACCGGAAGTCGAGACCCGTGAAAGGGCGACCCGGCCTGGGTTCGAAACTGTATCTTAGCAACGCCCGGAGCATGCTCAATAAGATCTTGACACGATTCGTGCAGTCTTTTCTCGGTACAAAGCATATGTACCGTAAGAAAAGGCTCTGCTTGCAGGGTGGTTCGGCGCATGAATGGAGCGGCGTTTGGAACGGGCCTTAAATCAGCTGATAACACGTAACACGTCGCAAACAAGGAGTGGACTTGAACTTCAATTTTAAGAAGACCCTCCGGCTAAACTAAGTGTCAAAACAAAGGTGGTTTGTGTCCCTAATTGTAATTTATGCATTAAATTTTCGTCTTGAGCATAATCCCATTGACGAACAGTGAAGCAGAACGTGAGCTTAGCTGGTTTGGCCGATAGGATATTATTTGCTTAGAATTGACATGAAGTGGAATTTCGTTAACGTGACCACAGTCTCAGAACTCATTTTTACACCTTTGACTGGCATCACGTGGTTTCTTTCAGGAAAATTGAGGCTCAGACAATTTCTCCAGGTAGGGGACACGAGTAGTAACACTTCTAGCAAACATATGTACATCAGGTGACTTTGGTTATGTCAGAACGGCATAAGGATCAATGTAGTGTTTTCTACACGTTTCTAGAGTATTGAGTATTAGTTTGTTTGTCAGTCCTGATTAATAGCTGCGCGAATTGTATGGAGAAAATCATTTCGCCCTTTCGCCCTGCTCCATTTTTTTTCCGCACGGAGCTGCAACTATCCGAGCTGTTACAGACGAAACTCTGTTTAGCAGTTATGTGTCTTACCCCATAAGATTCATGTGTCCGTCTAAAGTTGCATTTATCCTAACACTTTCTTAGCATTAACAAGGTTTACCCATGATAGGCAAGTCGATATAAAAATTTAAAATGGGGTAAGACATTAAAACGCATTAATACGATTTGAGTGGAATTTTGTAGTTAGGTTACAAACTACCAAATCAACGTTTTAGAATCCATTGTATTTTTCTTTGAAAATAGTTAAGATGGTCGGTTTTGGTCGGCTTCGAAGGCGAGCCAATATGGCGGAACGAAGGGCTGCCATTCTTAAATGTTTCACAAAGACTATTGCTAATCAAGAGTCACTGTTTTTGAAACACCCGTTATCGATGGGATTGTTTGAGCAACAAGTTTTAGTAAGAAACAAATCAATATAAGTCTCTAATCCGTGTGCAACATCTTCGATGCTATGTCGAGAATAAGAACGTTTCATTAAGCATGGCTGGATAGTTTATTCATGATAAGGTGGTTTAAAATTGAGCAAAATTATTGTTCGGCCGAAAGTTTGCGTTTAAGTCTTACAGGGCTTTAGTGTAACCACAGAATAGACGATTAAACTGTTTCACTAGTTTTTCGTTGGAAACTATGAAGAAAGCCGATTTAGATCGGCTCTGAAGGCGAACCAAAAGACTTAATTGTCAACCATATTTGCGAACCTTCTATGAAAGTTTCGCCAAACGTTATTGCCATTACCCTGCGAGCTGCGAGACAGAATTTCCCTTCTCTTTCAGCTCGGTGAACTCTCACTGAGCAGAAATAGAGGGGAAATTCTGTCTGGCAGAGTATATTGCCATATAACTAACGAGCTATCTTCTATTGACTGTCAAAACACCCTTCTCATCGACGAGCCTACCTAAACAAGAAGTTTAGGAGAAAAATTAGGAATTTTAAGGTTGCTCCTTTCTACCTAATTTTGAGCGTAGAAGAAGCTGCTTGAAGGAACCTCACAATAGTAATGAGTGAAACAACTGATTTCTCCAATGTTATGTCGATTGCGAACATACTTTTCAGGGGAAGTGAACTTTAGGTATAGGTTAGTTATGATGAAAATTCTTAAGGTGCTTAAAATTATGTGAAAGGAACTAATGTTTCTCATAGGACTTCGTGACTAGCTTCGTTTAAAATTCGTGGTGTGGTTGGGGTATTCGCGAAAGTTGTGTCGACTGCGTTAATAAGATTGTCTTTTTCTTTGAAAATTGTTAAGATAGTCGGTTTTGGTCGGCTTTGAAGGCGAGCCACTATGGCGGAACGAAGGGCTGCGATTCTTAAGTGTTTCACAAAGACTATTGCTAATCAAGAGTTACTGTTTTTGAAACACCCATTATCGATGGGATTGTTTGAGCAACAAGTTTTAGTAAGAAACAAATCAATATAAGTCTCTAATCCGTGTGCAGTATCTTCGATGCTATGTCGAGAATGAGAACGTTTCAGTAAGCATGGCTGTAGTTTATTCATGATAAAGTGAAGGGGATAATGAAAGCGGTTTAAAATTGAGCAAAATTATTGTTCGGCCGAAATTTTGCGTTTGTCTTACTTCAGTGTAACCACAGAATATATGATAAAAATTTTCACTAATTTTTCGTCGGAAAATATGAAGATAACCGATTGCAATCAGCGCTGAAGGCGAGCCAAACGACTTAACCGTCAACAATTGCGAGCCTCCTCTGAACGTTTCGCCAAACTTTATTGCCATTACCCTGCGAGACAGAGATTCGCTTCTCTTTCTGCTCAGTGAGAGCTCACCGAACGAGAATCTCTGTATCGCAGCGTATGTTGCCATATAACTAACGAGCTATCTTCTATTGACTGTCAAAAACCCTTCTCATCGACGAGACTACCCAAACAAGAAGTTTAGGTAGAAAATTAGGAATTTTAAGGTTGCTCCTTTCCGCCTAATTTTGAGCATAGAGGAAGCTGCTTGAAGGAACCTCACAATATTAATGAGTGAAACAACTGATTTCTCCAATGTTATGTCAATTGCGAACATACTTTTCAGAGGAAGTGAACTTTAGGTATAGGTTAGTTATGATCAAAATTCCAAAAGTGCTTAAAATTATATGAAAGGAACTAATGTTTCTCGTAGAACTTCGTGACTAACCTCGTTTAAAGTTCGTGGTGTGGTTGGGGTATTCGCGAAAGTTGTGTCGACTGCGTTAATAAGATTGTAAATCGACGTTGAGTTTGAGTGTCCACCGCGACGAAACAGATCTGAACATACTGCCTGAAGATCTTTGAAGCCCCCCGCAGCGGTGGCTTCATCTTCATCAGTTACTCCGTCACTAAGATTAACAATGCCTGCAAGACAGAAAGTTAGCTACTGTAGTGTCCAGCGCGGTATCGTGTTGGATTTGGGTTTGACAAGAGTTTACGGTATTTAGAGTTCAAGGAAAATGTTGATTTACGGCCAGGTCGGACTTTTCCCTGTTTTGCTAGCTTAAAAAGGAAGTAACGGTTCTTTGTACGTGTGGCTGTTCAAAATTTCGGGTATTTAGCCATCTGAATTCATTTTCCAACTTTCACTTCATGGCCGTGGCATAGCCGGTTTTCCCGTTCGCTAATCTTGAATAACGTATGATATGCCTCGCTTGCTTCTAAGACTGTGTCTTAAGTGGTTGAATAGCATATTGTATCAGCAGTAATGTAAATATCATGCAGTTTCTAATTTAAATAAGCTAGTTTACAAAGAGTTCTTGGAAGCACCAGTGAAATTTAATATCACTTGACAGCGAAATGACCAAAGTTCCGTTTTGTAGCCTTCTCAAAAAATGGTTAGTCCCAGGTTAGGAAATGGTCTTCGATCTTAATTTTGACCCAGGGAAAATTAAGATTTTGATGAGAAGTCAGGGCAAATTGAAATATATTTAACACGGCTGATTTAACACCATTGAAGACTGGAAGAAACTTCTAGGGTCACTGTCATCTCAGCGTGTTTTCCTTGATGAATAAGAGGAATTTGTTGATCGCTTTGATCGTTTGCTACAGACGTCATTGCCGCCATGTAGGATAACCATTAACAAAAGAATTCTTGTTAGCTTTATTGTTCCTGTCATCCAACATGGCCACCAGTCTTTGTCATTTGAATCTCTTGGGAATGGTTGCAAACCACCTATACATGCTGCATTATTTCTGGCCACGCAACAAAGATTTTTCGTTGTCATTGATTGCTCGGCTAAACTACAGAATAAGGAGATATTTATGCACCGTCAAAAGTGGCCCTTTATTGTGTAGTCGCTAAACTAGAAAATACAGGGCCACTTTTAATCATCCATTATTCTTGGTCCTTTTATCCACTGGCGAGCCAAACGAGCCACTAAATCTATGGACCTTCAAAAGTGGCCCTGTACTGTGTAGTTGCTCCCTCGGATTTCCTTCACGATTTAGAAGGGAAATGATAGTTTTTACATGTAAGTTCCTGTCTCATTATGTCGGTTGCGTCAAAATGCAGATCAAAGTGGAATATTTTATCTGATTACGTTTAGCAACAAATTGACGAGGGTTGATTGGTTTAATGAATTTCGGTTTGCGTGTCGTGAGCCCCAAACAATGACAACAATATCATCTTTATTTTCAGGTCAATACTGGCCATGCATCAATAATTTTGCCTTGTCATTAATTGCTCCTTATCATAAAGTTGTTGTTGAAAGGTTTTCAATTGAGAACTAGAAAACCTCTAATTAACAAGCTTGCTCTGATTTCAGTACAACTATTATATTATTTATTTAATGTATTTGTAGTAAGTTTCAAATAAGGTAACTGTTTTAATCTTATTTTGTAATGGACCGTTAGGAACCTTGCATGTTTGTCAGCTATAATTAGGGAACGAATAAACTTCAAGGCCTGTCCAAACGGGAAATGTTTGGCGACCAAACACCATCAAACATTGTTTGGTGACCTAGCGTTTTACCGTTTGGCCACCTTGTTTGGTGCTCTTTGATCGTGTTTGATCGTGTTTGGTCATCAAAGGCCATCAAACATTCGATCAAACAACTTAAAACACTTCTTTTGTTCTCGTGTTTGATGGGCGATGTTTTGTTTGTTTGGATAGCCGTTTCAAACATGTTTGGCGCGCGCATGCGTCCCACGCTTGTTCA
This sequence comes from Orbicella faveolata, assembly GCF_042242905.1. Lineage (NCBI taxonomy): Eukaryota > Metazoa > Cnidaria > Anthozoa > Scleractinia > Merulinidae > Orbicella > Orbicella faveolata. The sequence continues at coordinate 7,975,700 of NW_028301541.1, forward strand.
GCGGCTTGTATCCATAGTTTGATCTGTGTTTGATCAAACATGTTTTAACCGTTTGGCCACTCACTTCAACATCAGCATGTTTGGTGACCAAACAATGTTTGATGATGTTTGGTCGCCAAACATTTACCGTTTGGACATTTGCGTGACATTGCATATTAATTAATTATTTAATATGTTAATATTTTTCTGACAGTTTATTTCTGATCTTTTTGAACTTGAAAATGGTGTCGTTAATTTTAACTTGCTTGTACATTACAAAACCTTTGCATATAAATATCATGAAAGTAAATACTATAATATTCCCAGCTACCGTGATCTTCCGGCAGTTGAATTAGGACATGCAGATTGAAAAGGAACCAAGCTTTTGAAAACTTTAAAACTTCCAAACAGACTGTAAAACCTCATACTGTATAGACAGCAGCATGCCAGTGTTAGAAACATTTCAAACGGCCACTAAAAAATATTGAGCGCTTTTCCATTTAACCAAAAATATCAGGTTTCAGTTTCCGAAAATGCAGAATAGTATGTTAATGCAAATTTTCGAAAATTTCTTACCAGTTGCAGTCAGTCTATTTGATGCTTCTCGCACAATTTCCGACATTTTCGGCTAAATGGTTCCCCCCATTATACACCTTCATGCAGCTCCGTACATCTTTATATTTACCTTCATACACATTCATTTACCTTCACACTCCTTTATTTATCTTCATACTCCTTACATACATACATACACATACATATATTTTTGATGAGGCAGGTCTGCGTCTGGCAACCCAGAGGGCTGGTGTGGACCTGCCATAAAATATATACCTAAAAACTAAAATCTAAAATTATTAAAAATACATCCTTAGGATTCAAAAGCTACTAAAGATAATTTAAAATGACTTAAAATTTACATTTCTATTAAAATTAAGTATAAAAAAGAGTGTTTAAAAATATAAAAATGCACTATTCTTAAATTTAATAAGGCACGCCTCTTTCTCGAACTGTATTTGGTCTAATGTTTTTGAGGCTAGTTTAAGTTTTTCTTTAAAAAGCTGAAGAGAAGTAACGTTTCTTATGAATTTTTGGACGGAATTCCACACTATAGGGCCTCTATACCTTATGCTATTGCTTCCGAGTTCACTATGATAACGTGCTAGCGAGAAGTCGTTCGAGCGCCTTAATTTGTAACTAGTCTCATTTGTGCGAGTTCCAAGTAGGGCCGTAGCTGCTCCGGTAGAATATCATTATGCACCTGATACATTATCGATGCGAGCCTCCGCTTGTAGATGTAACTCAATGGCTTCCATTTAGCCCTTTTAAGGGCGTCACAATCAGGAGTTCCACTAGGGAGTTTATGGATTAGTTTTGCAGCTTTTTTGTGTAAATGCTCTAGGTCGTTAAATGAAGACAATGAACAGGATTCCCATACGGCAATGCAGTAGGTTATGCTTGCAACAATGCCTTTGTAATAGATTTCTTCAAGAACACAGGTAGGCAGTCCTTTCATCGACTTTAGGAATTTTAGTTTCCCTCCAAATTTGGAGTGGAGGATTTTAATTTGAGGTTTCCAGGTCAAGCTGTGGTCGATTACAACACCCAAGCAGGTAGATTTGGAGGTGAAATATATGTATGAGTTGCCAAATATCAGTGGTCTCATAGGGCCGACAAATGCGTCTTTGCAGATTAACATTGCTTCCGTCTTGCCAGTGTGAACAGTCAAGCGATTTTGGTCGCACCAGCTTTTAAAATCAATTAATATTCGGTTTAACGCATCCACTATTTCTTCAACCTCCTTCCCAATGTAATACACGGTGGTGTCGTCGGCAAACATATGAATAAATCCGGTTGCGGACGAGTTGGGTAAATCATTTGCATAAATTGCAAAAAGTCTAGGACCTAGGAGGGAACCTTGAGGGACCCCAATATTGACTGGTCGCAGCCCAGATCTTACTCCATTTACAGTGGCAAATTGGCATCTATTTGAGAGGTAACTTACGATCCACTCGTGGAAACCACCTGATATTCCTGCAGGTGATAATTTGAGTTGTAGGATGTTGTGGTCGACGGTGTCAAAAGCTTTTTTAAAATCAATAAATAGAACTCCGACTTTGTGGCCAGTATCAATTGCCTTTTTCCATATTTCAGTGAGATAGACGAGTAATGATTCAGTGGAGATTCCTTTCTTGAACCCCCATTGGTTTGAGTGAACAAGGCTATGCATCTCGAGATGATTGTTTAGAGAGTCGCAAACAATACTCTCTAAGATTTTGCTGTTTAAATTTAGCATCGTCAGAGGTCTATAGTTCGCACAATCTGACTTGGACCCCTTCTTGAAAACTGGGATTACTTCTCCAATTTTCCAGTTACTCGGGTGGAGGCCGCGTTGAATACTGTTCTTAAATATACTGAAGAGACCTTCAAAGAGGGTGTCGCCTGCCTCCGCCATTTCACGTGACGTTATTTTGTCAGGACCCCCTGTTTTTTGTTTTATCCGAGATAGTTTCAGCTTAACTTGTTTTTCGGACAGGCCAATTTGGTTTATGGTGGGTGTTATACGATAAATGGTCTCGAATGGCTGAGCAGTCACGGCATCGTGGTCAAACTTTTCAGCAAGCTGAGTTCCAATGCTTGCAAAGTAATCATTCATAGCTTCGGCCTTGTCGAAATCGTTTGTTAGGATGTTACTATCTCTGTCATAGACTGGTGGAATTGGTTTTCTCGTGCCGATGCCTTGTGCATTCTTTACCACTTGCCAGAATTTCTTGCTATTGTCGGTGTCAGCAAATTGTTGCCTCCAGTATGAAATTTTCGCATTATGGATCAATTTCTTTACACGGTTCTTTACACCTTCATACACCTTCATACACCTTCATACGTCGTCATTTAATTGCATACTCCTTTATTTATCTTCATGTTCCATTATACACCTTCATTTACCCTTATAAGTCCAACTAAAAGGCACTGTCACCGCATGCGAACATTAAAACTAACCAACTAGCAAGAAGATATATCGTGACTAATCGAGATGTTATTTTCTTGACCAATTTTCTCTTAGATCTAACAACTGCATTTCAATCCGGCGCCACGCATCATGAAGTGTAGGATAAAATCCTTTGTATATACAGTGTTTGGTCTGGGATTCGCAAGCTCTCTACTTTTGATGGTTTATAATGTAACACATTTAGGCATGCCGCGATTGCTACGAAACGCATCCATTTTACTGTACGAAACACCTCCAGACGATTTCATTCAACTGATGAACTTTAACGACTTAGGAAGTGGCAAGGAACGAGTGCATCTATTGGTTGTTACCAACAGTGCACCACATAAGTCCGACAGAAGAATGGCTATCAGGTCCACATGGTGGAGACATTGCACAGAAAGCCAGGTAAATATAATAAAAGTTATTTTGGTGTGGGATACCTGTGGTATATCACACTACTGTCATAGGCTCGTGTCCGTTAATTCAAATGAGGTATCCCGCCCACGTACCCTTTGGATACCTATTTTTAGGGAATGTTGAGAAAAGTGATATCGTAGGTTCCTAATTTTGCAGAGCAAGAGTTTTGGACTTTTATGATTGGCGGAGGCATCGGAAATTACTTAGGGATAATGATTGCTTGTCCGATTAAAAGATACGGAAACATCTCTTCAATCATTGTTCGAATAAACAATTTAAAAACTTCAAAAAGAAAAACGTTTTTAACCAACTTAACAAAGAGGTTTCGTCTGAAGAGGGAGAAATCCTGTTTTCTGTAACCCAGGCCAGTTATTTCGCTGTTTCTAGTGAAGCACGAAACAACAGCTTCTTTATGGCATCAGCTTACTTATGACATCAAAGTGCTGATAAAATGCTGAAAACCGTTGTGAGCCACCATTTAAGGTGGAAAAGTGTGGTAAAACCAAACCCAAAGATATCAAAATGGCGAATCACAATGAACCAATCAGAGCACGAAGTCAATGCACGTCGCCGTTTCGTAAGAAAAATTGGGACTGATTTTGGCCTTCATCTACTCACTGGCTGAAAGTATATTCTTGCTGATTGATAATAACACCCTCCTGAACGAATTGCAAGCTGAAGTAGATATATTATTTCTTTCCAAGATAATTAGAGATGTACATGTGTTCTAAAGACATTTTTAGAAAACTGCTAATCGCAGTTAATTTGTCTTAAACAGGTGAAATGCTTCTTTGTTACCGATGGTATCATTGAGGATCGTTCTAAGCGTATCAGTCTACTCCAAGAAAGAAACGACTTCCAGGACATGGTATTTCAACCGCTTCGAGGAGGCATGGAATTCGGGATGCGCTTTCTAAATCAAATCAAATGGGTGAATGCTAATTTTGATTTCAAGTACCTTCTGAAGATCGATGACGATTACTTTGTGTGTTTAAAGAGACTTCTAAATGAGCTTCCCTTAAGGCCGACCAGCAATCTAGTCTGGGGACATTTTCACTGCCAAGTAGGTATTACGTGGGTGGATGAGGCGTTCGTGATATTTTCAAACGATGTGATCCACAAATTTGTAGAGCAAGACGAGAACAAGACGTTATGTCACCCGTTTGGTGGTCAGCAAATAGGCCTGTGGATGCAAAACTTGCCCAAAAGGTATTTCCATGATCCAAGACTGCATCATCATCCGCCCGCTTCGTTTTTGCCAAAATTTCAAAATATTTCCAAGGTGTGCGACTCGTATCTTGGGATTCACGGCACCTACGTTGAGGAGATGAGGGCATTTGGGAAGAATGACAACGATGGTCCAAAAGATGCGATGCCTACTCCCGACTTTTCAACTTATTGCAAGACTACGAGATTTGACCACCGTGTGTTTGGACGAGACTTTCGTTTCGATCCCAGACCTTGTAGAGAAAACCCGAGGTGGAATAATTCAACAGTTATGCCGGCTATCTACAGTCGAGAAAATTTTAGGCCCAAAAAGCAGATACCAGTGAGTAAAGGGGGCGGCAATTCCAAGGGGAGTTCACAAGCTGGCGGGAATAAAAAGAATTAGAAAAAATTGCAACGTTCATATTTTATAAGAAACGATTTGGAAATACACGAGACAAGAAATATAAGTGATAGAAACCGACGTTTCGGTGCATCTTGCCCCATTATCAAGGTTACATAATTAATGATAAAAAGCGGTTTGTGAAGAGGCTAAGTTGAAGCGAATTTGCATACGGAGAGTACCAAGCTAATTACATGAATACTTTAGCAAGAAGAGAATCAGATTGTACATTCAGTGCTGATTTAAGATATTGAATACATAGCATTTCATTAACAAGGCAGTCAAATTTGTTCGTGCATTATTTCTATCACTTATATTTCTTGTGTCATGTTCATATTTTCGTCGAAGAAATAGTAAACATTTTGAAACGAAGTTTAGAAAACAAGAAATGTTGTGGGAACACAATGAACGTAACAGAGTATTCCCACAGCTTCTTGGAGTTCTCTCATACCTTCTATTATATAAAACATTTAGATTATTAGCTCGTGATTTCTGTCGCGTATCTGACGAAAGGCGCAGCGCGAGTCAACTATGAAGCATGCAAATCGAATTATCTAATGATTGTTTTAGTATAAATCTACGAGTCGATCAAAACTTTATCTAAATTCTCTTCAGAGACAGTTCGGAGATGGTAAGAAGTTGGTGCCAGTTTGTTATAATAATAATAATAACAATAACAACAACAACAACAATAATAACAATAACAATAACAATAACAATAACAATAACAATAACAATAACAATAACAATAACAATAACAATAACAATAACAATAACAATAACAATAACAATAACAATAATAATAATAACGGGAGCATTGGGATCAATACCACTGAGATTGAATGACAATCTGAGAGCCATTGAGGTGGGCATTCCTGTTGGACTGATCCAGAGATGTGCATTGTTGGGGTCGGCAAGAATTCTTAGAAAGGTGCTGGAGATGTAGAAAGAAGAGAAAAAGCAAACAAGGGGTGTTTCTTGGCTTCCCTAGGCAACTTGTTGTTGCCCGGAGCCAATGACGAAACCAGCTTCAATATCATCAATAGCTGATGGTGAATTCAATAGCTGTGCGGATCTTTAATAATAATAATAATAATATCTAAAATATCAGGGACGAAGCCTATTTTCAACTGGGGGGCTTGTAAATGAGGGCCGAGGGCGAGAGTTTGTAGGGAGGTCTGGTATCTCATACTAAAACAAAATAAACCTCATCCTTGTGTAAAAGTGGCCGGGGGTGGGGACGCCGCTACACTACTGTCTACCAAGGTTACTGTTTGTATGTTAGCACACAGTAAGGAGAAAATTTAAAGCATTTATACACGTGCCCCATTAACTAAACTGTCAGATGAAAAAGCTGGACTACAGTATATTGGAGGTTATGTGCTTCATAAACTTCATACAAAGCATGCTAGTAAATCATCAGAAAGTGAGCAGGCAATCTCCATCCTTAAGGCTGGCAAATTAGAAGACCAGAATGCCATTGAATGCCAGAAGTTAACTTCATCCTTAAACCATGGTGGTTTGTGGGCAATGTCAAAAAATGCTCAATCAATATTTGAGAGAACTGAACATTATTTCAGGGATGCCAATACAACAACTGATTAAAAGAAGGATACCGGTTTCGCCCCATGGCGAGTTCGCCCCCACTGAGTTCGCCCCCGCTATAAAATTTCTATTTCGAGTTCGACCCCAACTTTTAGTGTTCGTGTTTACGTAGTTGTCATCGAGTTATTGAACGTTTTCGAAGAACCATTTCAGTCTATGTATGTTTGCTTGTTCGAGGGAGTCTCGCCACCAATGAATTCTCCACCAAGGGAAGTCACCTCTCCACCAAGCGAAGTTTCCTCGCCACCAGTAATCTAATGAGGCAGTGGATAAAAGAACGAGGAATAATTTCTATATGCGACTCGATCTGGTTGGGGGCGAACTCGATCAAGTTGAGTCGATGTGGGGGCGAACTTGGTGGGGGCGAACTCGCCATGAGGCGAAACCGGCAGCTACCGATTAAAAATAAAAATTATTTACATTCATATGTGCAAGTTGAAATATTAGCATAGAAAAAATACATGTCTATATATTAAACAATGTATACTTGTTTAATTATAGAAGACTGCGATAAAACTTCCTCTAGCTGGCCTTAGTTCAGAGACAACAGTAGTAGCTGGTCAATCAGCACACGTTACGATGTATATCTAAAATATCAGGGACGGAGCCTATTTTACACTAGGGGGGGGGGGGGGGAGGGCTTGAAAATGAGGGTCAGATGTGTAAGTTTGTAGGGAGGTCTGGTACCTCATAATAAAACAAAATAAAACATCATCCTTGTGAAAAAGTGGGGGTGGGGACTAAAACTCCCTTTGGAGTTTGCTGGTCTTCATAACCAGTCCCCCCCACTAACTATGGTTTAAAATATCCCAAACCCTCTTCGCTAGTGTTTAGATCGAATTTTACAGCAATTTTTTAAATTCGCGTCGATTTAAATTCTTAAAAATTTACGATTGCGTATATATATATTCCAAATTGCACGAGGAAAATCATTTGATTACTTGTTAATAATATACATACAATTAAATTTCAACTTTCTGCACTGTTTAGGATTAATTGACGTGCTCTTAGCCAATCAGCACGCTGAACCATTTGCATGTATAATATATTTTCCGCTGTTACGAAGTTGATACAGTTCGTTAGCAGTTTATGTTTTTCGTGTTTTGTTGCAGCACGCCGTTAGGGCGTGTCTCCAGGGATTTTGTGATTGGTTGGTGTTTAGTATTTAAGGCTTCAAAGAGTTGCTAGATTCCTCTCGTCCGCGTTCTCCATCCTGGCGTTTATTTCATTTCATTTCGATGGGTGAGAAGACTCCTGCGAGCCTTACTACAGAGAGTGGTTCGGCGCCTTCCATCGCCCAAGCCGACGTTGTATCTCAAAACTCTTCTTCGAAGTCAGAGTTGGTCGAAGAGGCTTTTTCGCTTTTTAAAGGCTATCTGACCTCGCGGTTGGAAGAGAAAGGGAAGCAGTTTGAACGAAGTGCGAAGTCCGATAAAGAAGCCGCGGACATTAAGTATAAAGGTAACCGAAAGCAGTTCGAGGTGAATTTGCGGTTGGACAATATATTGGCACAAATCGATGACAGTACTGACAGTCCGGCTGATATTCACAAGTTGGTTGCAGAAGGAAAATGGATCATCAAAAAGCGTCAGAAGTTGATCAAAATCGCTGACAAGAACAAAGATGGTTGGCTTGTTGTCCAAGAGTATGAGTCCGACGATTTAGCCTCAGACTCTGAAGATGAGAAGAAGATTCGCAAAGCCAAAGCTGCCGCTGAGAAGAAGCGACAAGAAGCAAAGAGTAACAGCGGTAACACTTCGAAAAGATTTAAGTCTTCTAGTGATTTGCAGCTTTTTCGCGGTAAGACCACTATTTATTTGTACTTTGTGAAGTTCGCGGTCCTTTTGGTTGGACTGCCTGAGCATCCAACCATCAATTTATTTTATTTATTTATCTATGTTTTTAAGGGGAAAATAATTTAAGTTCGTTTGAGCGTAGCGAATTAGAACGTAATTATTATTATTAACGTCATAAAATTTGTAATGGTAATTCGTATGTGTGCGTGTACATGTGTAATTTAAGATTTGCTCCATATTCATGCAATACTATAGTTGATAATACACAAGCAAAACGTTGGAATACGTCAATTTGTCCCAAACGAGTCCAGAAAAAAACACGAGATTATGGATACCGCCATAATGTCATTTATGTAGAGGCCGACATTAGTTTAGTAAACATTTTAGTATAGTAAACATTTTAGTATTATCTTATCGTTATTGCCATGTGGCTGTTCTGAAGGCTGGAATTCGGCATATATCCGTTCATCTATAATCAAATTGAATATCTTGAATTCCGCGGTTTATTCCGATCATACATTTGCATTTTTCATTTCTATTGTAGCTTAAAACCCCAGTTAGGGAGCTTCAATAAAGTTTGTATTTATGTATGTATGTACATTTGGGATCAATAGTACATATAGCATTTCGCAATGCTGAACTGTACTAATGCCCATCTCACAATATCGCGATCGTTTCCGCGACCTTTTTCGCAGAAAATTCTCTCCACGCCTTCAAGAAGCCTAAAATCTCTTTACAAAGAAACTCGCTGTGCACATTGTTTGAATGCTGTGTGTGATTACTAGTCCAAAATAGGACAAACATATCATAAATAAACTCTTCAGCCTGAAAACTCGAGCTCCCAACCAGAACGTTTACGTTGCGCGTAAGTAGTCAATAAAAATTGGCGAGAAAGGCAGGAGTTATCCTAACTTGTGGCTACGTTACCTAGCAAGAGTAGCCACAAAAAAGGCAGATAGTTTCACAAACCCTTGAAAAACAGTTCAGCCTAGAGAACTGCAGCAGGCCCTTTGTTCACTTTGCATTTTTGTTCTATTGTTTTTGCTTTTCATTTGCTTTTTGATTTCCTTCGCAAATTCTGCAACCTCAAAGATGAAAAAACGTACTGCTTTCCTAGTACAATTTACAACAAATATAAACTCGTAGAGACACTAAATTGCTACAAATTGTTAGCCTTTATAAAATTTACCCGTGCGTATTTTTTTTCCAAACTGCGCTCGAAATCATGTGACTGTCAATTGGAATTGGTCGGTTCATGACATTTACGGTTAACCTTATTACGTCTGTTGTAGGTGTTAGGGGTTTATGGTGTTACATGCTGTACATTTATAGGTTCATCACACTATATAATTCAGTATCTTTCTTTTTAAGGTTTTGTGCTGGAAAAAGGCTACTACTAATCTGCTGAAGTTATGAAGAAAATAGAATTCCTGAAGTTGTTTACTGCTCTCTTTGTTGGATTGTCTTTTTTGGCTATAATTATTCTTTCACACTGGAGTTCAACATTTAAGTTACGTAGACTGGATGCAAACTATACAGGTAAGAAAACCTTACATTTTTTTTACCTTCAAGAATGCACAGCGAATTCCTATTAACATCAGTGTAAAGTTTAGTGACCTTAATTGCCATAGGATATTGAATGACAAATTTTGTGCTTCGTTTCCATCGGCCGAGATCTGCAATTAACCCTCTTTTGTTGTCCTTGCACAGGCCCTTTCGATTACATCATTTCGTATCATACTCTAATTAGTTTTAGTAGAATTTTACTAGTATACTAATGCAAATGCTGCAATCTGATTGGCTGAACTACTCGTATACTATCAGCCATTACAGTTCACCACTACATTTTCTCCGATTCTTATTGGTTTAAATTGATCACGTGACGCGATATTGTTCATCTGCGGAAAGACACTAGGGAGCTTAACCAACGACGACGACGAAACCGAGGACGACGCTTAGTAAAAAACGAACCTATATTTTACAAGCGAAATTCGCCATTGTCTAGATCTGTTCAGTACGCCAGTGGCTCTAAAAACGTGCTTAAGCTAAATATGCAACGACGGAGTTCAGTTCCAAACAGAAATACGAACAATTAGCCGTCGTCGTCCACGTTTTGTAGACGACGCAGAACTTGCTCATTTTACGTTGTTGTTTTGCAGACGACGGCAAAGAAATGTACAAAGATTTATAACGGACATGCACAGCTATTGTTTTTGTCATTAAAGCTTTTGTTTGGTGACGTTCTCGTTGCCGTCGTCGTCGTGGTTTGCTTAAGCTCCCTACTATAAGCCCATAGTGCCCGTCCAAGAAAAATGCCCGGATGGATAGTACTCGTCCGTGAAAAGTTTTCTGTAAACAAGCGGGCTTATAGAAAAGAAGCAACTGAAATTGAATTATATGGGGTTTTTATCTGTTTTTTATTCTCAAATTTTTTCTTTGGCTTTTCACGGCTTTTATCGTAAAAATTTTAAAAAAATTAATGCGATTTTTGAACTGGCGCGCGGAAGAAATTTAATGGTGAACAATAAAGACAATAGAGTGTTACTGTCTAGGAACTATTGGTCTGATAGTTGCCCTTGGAAATTTGATGTTCTTAAAACTTGTATATTTGTTTTAGGAACAGCAAATTTCCGCAAGGCAACTATCAGCCGATAGTTCCTCGACATAAACACTCTATTGTTTAATTAGGGTGCAGTGGCTGTCGGTCGTCCACCAAATGCGACGTTTTTATCGTTTTTCCGAAGTTTTGGAAGAAAGTTAAGATGTAAATGGATAATTAAATTCCTGGGAAGACTGAAAGAAGGACATTAACAGTTTCTTGAGTTAAAAATTTGAAATCATTGAAGAAAGAGTGCGCGGACGTAAAAGCAACTGCAAATTTACCAAGGACAATTCAATACGTGCGATTTTGTTAAAGTGTAAAGTTCAATAAAGGGTAGAAAAATAATTGGAAACCATTATTTGTGTTAATTCAGTTAGAATTCTACTAAAACAATTAGATTATTGCTCTCGATTTCTATGAGGCGATAGTTGATTCGGCCTTCGGCCTTATCAACTATCACCTCATAGAAATCTCGAGCTCATAATCTAATTGTTAAATATGGGTTATTGACCAAACGTGAGGTCAAGAGATATATCTTATTAGATGTTTTGATGTGTAGTATCACTGTATATTTTCACGAGTTGTGCCGTATTTTGACGAGCCCTATCGGGGGCTAGTCAAAATACAAACAACGAGTAAAAATATATATATGTTATTAGATGTCTTGGTGTGTAGTATCGCTGTATATTTTTACGAGTTGTGCCGTATTTTGACGAGCCCGTAGGACGATTCAAAATACAAACAACGAGTAAAAATATACAGCGATACTACACACCGAAACATCTAATAAGTGATTTATTATCCAAAGATTTCTTGTCCCAAAATTCTGACTTGCCAAGCTCTTTAACCTTTTACACGGCCAGGAGGAATGAGACGAGTAGAAATATCGTGTGATATTTATACTCGTTTCGGGCGTTATTTGTACTCTACGAAGCAGAGTTGGATAATAAAAAGCGATACTACACACCAAAACATCTCATAAAAGATTTATTATCCAACTGTTGTGGTCAATAAATTTATCAATAACAAGAGGGAGAGTGTGACAGTTTTGCGTGCGCTCGCCGACCTGTACGGCAAACAGGTTTTTTGCTGTACAAAATAACTGTACAATATCGCTGTATATTTGCACTGTTATTTGGACGGTATTCGCTGCAGTTGGACAATAAGGCTGGATATTAGCCAAGTTCTTCTTTTGGGTGTTTGTTGACCGTCACAGAGTCTAAGTCCATAATGACACGCAAAAGAAAAAAACAAAGAATGAGGCCAATACCAAGCCATCTTGACCTCACGCTTGGTCAATATAGAATCTCTTATATGGAAACAGAACACTTTTTGGCGGGACACAGCGGGTAATCCTGAAGGGACAAGACAGCGCCATCTTGGATTCGGATTCAGTTCATTTTGCCCGTTCACGGAGAGAGCCATATATTAAGAACTAATATTGACAGTTAATTGGTTTTTGTAGTTTGCATGATAGCGTTTCCTTTTATTTCCTTAAAAAGAAAAGCGTACCAAATCTACTGTTATTCAGACATTTTTTCCGACAGATCTTTCCTTTACCAGTTGCCGCAATATTTCTCTATATACGGTCAAACATAAGTATAAAGCCTGGTATCCAAGATTCAGCACACCAATCAGAAAGTTAGAAAGTTGTTTTTTTTCTTAAAGTACGTAACTAATAACCTTTACGATTACTTAGAAAGCTACAGCCACCAACCCACCCCCTCCCCTCCCCCCGAAAGAGAAAACTGGAGCGAGCGTCTATGTAAAACCGTTGATAATCGCTTTCAAGGCCACGTGACTTTTCCCGGAATGTGTGTGAAAGAAACTCTAATTTATTGTTCTAATAGTCACAACAAAATCAATTTTCTTTGTCGTTCTCTTCTGATCTTTGCTAAAATAGTTACTTCAAGAGTTGCCCACTTCCGTGAAGCCGAATCCAATTCGACAGTAACGACAACAGCTGACAAGTCAACTTCTATAACTTCAAAGCCATTCATTTATCTCACTCAAACCGAACAATGTCTTCCTCAACACTTGGCCTCATCGACAAGGATCGGAGATAATAAGACCTGCAACTGTGACGTAATAGTACTAAGTTACAAAGAGGAATGTCAAGACGAGAAGCCATCACACATTTCCTATGTATTTGCCAAAGAAAGCACCTGGACCACAGGGCGAAATCTGCTTTACTTTGTTGCAATAGAGAGAATACGTCACTACCATTACTACATCTTCTTAGATGATGATGTAGATCTTGGATTCAACTCGTTTAGTTCTCAAGAAATAAAGAGACTGTCACCGTTTAGAGCCTTTGAACAATGGCTTTTGGATGATGAACCAGCAGTGGGTGTTGCAAACTATAACAATAATGGTAGGGCGCTTTTGAAAAGAAGACAATCGATATGTGGTATCAAAGAACCACCGATAGTCGTTCCAGTGATGTGGTTCGATGCTCTCTTTAACGCTTTTCATCATCAATCCATCAAGCACATTTTGCCCTGCCCTACACAATACGACCAAGAGAGTTGGTGGATCTCTCAGTTACATGTAATTTATTCTACAGAGCTGATATTCCGAGGCCAGGCGCTCGCGTATGTAGCTATAACTGTCTCCAACAGACAACATCGTGGTTATCCACGGGGGCACACGATGTTTTCCAAACGAATACCTGTCATAATCGAGGACATTCAAAACAAAGCACCTACAGCTCACCAAAACCGCACCTTGTTTCAGACATTAAAAACCAGTCAATTAAAGAGGTACAGCGAGACTGCAACCACCTACTGTATGAACACAACACATCGCCATCCGATTGTGCCATACTCACATTTTGAAGGCCAAAGCTGAAAGACATAGGTAATATATAGAGCATCTGACCACAGTTGAACATTGCAATATTGCACTTTAGGTCTAATGTTAGGTATTTTATTTACGTTACCAGTGATGTCCTGGACACTAGTTTGGCAAAAGCTTTAGCCAAGAAAAGATTTCTCAATCAACTACCTGAACTTTGGATACTAGGAACCAATCGTAGGATTTAGTTTCAGTGTGTTAATCTAGTGCAACCAAGTGATATACACTAGTTATTTTAGGGAGGCCATTTAAGGGATGCCATTTTAGGGAGCGCCCCGGGGAGGCAGAGGTACTGCCTTATTGGAAATTTCTAGATATATTTGATATAGACGGAGATAGTTGGGAAATGGGCTAAATGTTTAACTGTTAGTAATAGTAATTGGACCGATTGGAGTACAATTTAGGGAGTAATCGCGCGAGTGATTTTAAAATACGGTGGCCGATTTGAAATTACGAGCACGATTACCCCCCTGAGTAAGAATTTCTGCAGTCTGATTGGCTGAGAACATGTCAAATAATCCCAAATCAGGGCAATTTCACCAGTGCAAGCAGAGTGAAATTGAGTGCTAAACGGTGAAATTGAAAATGATTGACAGCTCCGACAAAATTGAGCCGGCCAAACAAAACGGGGGACAAAAGGTGGACGAAGATTCAAACTCTTAACCTAAATCAGTTTAAATACAGAGACTTGATAACAAAGCAAAACACAAAGTTCAGCAAAAATTACAAACTAGTTATCGTGAAGTGTGTAAGATAAGAAATATACACAGACGACGTGAGGACAAAAACATAAACTTGAGCTTGGCTGAATTGAAAAATGCCGGATCCGATCACGACGGCATGACAAAATCCCAGTTTAAAAAGTAAATTTTAAAATTCCATTAGTACTACTTCAAAAAACGCGAAGAGGAACGCAACAACAAGACGCCCTAAGAACCTGCCACATCTTAATTTTGAAGACGAAAGGGGCAAGCGTTCTACTTTTGCGAAAAAACAAAGCTTAGAGATTAGGTAAGATAGTTCACAAACAAAACGCGACAAACGCAAATCTAACCTGTACAACGTCCAATGAAGAAGTTAATAAATGTCTTTCAGTCACTAAGAAAATCAGTATCTTGGTAGATTTTAGCTTTGTGTTTCTCGGCATTTTGTTTAAAGCAACTTGTGCTGGGTTGAAGAGTTGCTTCTCGGCGAAGACAAGCTTGAACGCGGCACAGAGTTTTTCAATCACTCAAAAAAACAGTTGCAAAAAAAGTCGTATTAAAACAGCAGGGAGGTTTTCTTTTGCTTTGTGGTCAATTTCTTCAATTCAAATGTAAAATAAAGACTACTTTTCACAGTTAAACGAAACTGCTCAGTTTTCATACATGACTTGTAATGAAGTTTTACGCTTGAATTAATTTTCATACAATAAAGATACACTAACTTGACGCTTCATTTCTGACGTAAAATACTGAAGCGTGACAGAAATTGTCACTTGTACATTATTAACAAGTAATCAAATGATTTTTCGCGTGCAATTTGGAATAAATAAGCACTCGCAAATTTTTTAAAGACTAACTTTCACGAGCCCGGCTCGTCCAATTTTTTTTAGTCTTAATAAAATTTACTTGTGCTTAATTATTCCAAATTGCACTCGAAATCATTTGATTACCTATATTAATCGACGAAAAACAAAAGTGTTCTGACGTAAGTTAGAAGACAGTTTAGTTAAAAGAATAATCTTAGACAGCATCGTTCATGTAGCTATCATGATCTTATAGAGAATAGAAACAAAATTATCATGAAACTTACCTTCAAAGTTATTAAGACGTACTGTAAGGGACCGTTCATTTTTTATGAGGGAGGGGGGGCTGGTGGGATTTGGGAAGCACCATTTAAACATCGCATGACCCCCCCTCAGCTTACCAATTTTTTCACGTGGCCCCCCCCTTATAGTGGTCATTTTTTGGGATGACCCCCCCCCAAAAAAAAAATTGAACAAACAATATTTAGATTTCAACTTTTTTAATATTGCTCTATTATCCCCCTACTTCACGTTTTGTGCTCACTGTGAAGACAATATTTACAATCCCTATACTACAGAGAGCTGTTGTTTGAAAAACAAATCAAAAGAAAGAGAAGTCAATTTCGGATCTCCTAGTTATGGCTCGCCCTGAGCGTGTGGCATTTGGCCTCTCATTGGCATCTCCCTCATCTGAATTGATGAATGCCCACAGTTTTAATGTAAAACAGATCAAATGTATGGAAGCTAAGTTGACGAAGGTCACGCAGGACATGGAAGCACTAGAAAATAAGAGCAATTATAACAGCATATTCAAGGGCATACTCAAACAGCACATCAACAAAAGGAGAAGGAAAAAAGAAAACCGCAGAAAGTCAAATGAAAGAAAGAGGAAGCGGACTGAAAACAACGTCCAACGAGTTTATGGAATCTGTGTTGGAAACCCGCTAGGAAATGATCTTCCACAATGCCTTGTGTACCCTCCTAGAACGGCCGTCCCGGAAGAGTGTATTAAAGTTGAGGATGTTGCCACGTCGTTATTTAGAAGAGATGGGCCATACACCGCACAGCTCTTGGAAGGGAATTATTTCACCAATGCTGCAAGAAGCAGAATCACCACCAACCTTGAGCAGGAAGTGAGAGATTATGTTTACACCTTCATGTACCCTGAAGAGTACACTCTGACGGAAAGCATTGCTGCTTCTTGCAGCATCGGTGAAAGAGACTCCCATAGCAGCACAAGCGGCGACGAAGAACTCGACGACAGCGAAGATGAAGATGAGTGCCAGTGAAAGTTGCATTCGAAAATAACAGTGTTAAATACTTCTTTTCAGTAGCTACAAATGCTTTTTGTCGCCAAACGTTTTTTTAAAGCAGAAGGAAACTTTGTAATAAATTTGTATCCTGCCTTCTATGTTTATTCTATAGCAATTTTTTTGATATTCAAACATTACGCCATTTTAAAGTTTTACTAAAATATTTCACGTGACCCCCCCTTTTTCCCTTATTTTTTTGGGATGGCCCCCCCTCGAAAGCCATTTTTTTTCGCATGGCCCCCCCCCAAATCCCACCAGCCCCCCCTACCTGATAAAAAATGAACGGTCCCTAAGTTCAACGAACTCCCTGTACCCACTGCATTCGACTTCCCTCTAAGACCGTGGACCAGCGCTACAACTCTAACATTTGTCTACGAACCTCTTCCACATTAAAAGCAGTTAACGGTCTCTGCAAGAAAGCATTTCGTAAGTAAGCTTAAATGCGTATTGAATCTACGGCAAAACTTCAAAGCGCCATTTTACCTTCAGCGGACACGTGATAGAACAAGGTGAATAGTTTATGTTGAAATTCAAATGAAATTCCCGAAACCACAACCACGAACTTCAAAAAACAAAACAAAAGGTTTAAGACCAAGTCCACACTACTCGGGAGAAATTTGAAAACGCAGCTTTATTTCTACGGCTAGGCCTACCGTCCTCGATAATCCGTCACGAAAACGGAGCTTTTGGAAAACGCTTTTCAAACCGGAGGAACTTTGAGACGCCCACTCTTTGAAAACGAAGGCGTCACGAAAGTCGTGTGATTTCCCTGCCCGAGGTTTACTGGAACACAAATCCCAAATGACTGGCGATTGTTGCGTTTTCAATTTCCTCTGGCGTAGTGTGAACAGAAAACACTTGATGCGTTTTCAGAGTGAAACCTTTGTTTTCAAATTCCTTCGAAGTAGTATGGGCGGGACCTTAATTTACCATTCACGGACCTTTGCAGGTGCGTTATAAACCTTTGTAAATCTCTCTTGGCTCTCAGTAAAAAATCACATAACGTGAAATGATCGAAGCCAAAGTTCAGGTTTCCTGGACAAATTTTATCTTGAAAATGGTGAATTTTCTTACTTCCTATTTCAAAGTCATTTCGATTTTATCACTTCAGCTGTTTCATTTACGTGATTTTTGTTTTCCTAAACATGATACGCCGTCGTCGGAAAAAAAAAATTATGAGTGTTTTCGCCCATTGTCCACACCAAAATCAAGGCAAAAGGTGATCGTTTTCACCGAAATCGAAGATCATTTAGTGAGATTGCAGAGAAATTAAGTACCAGGCTATCACGTGACATCGGTTCTAACCCAAATCAGGGCATGAAAAGCCACCTGATCGCAGTCGCCTCAATTTGTTCCACACTCGATCCTATGCCCCAGCTATGAAAACGAAAGTGTAGGCGCTGATATTTTACATCCTTGGCCAAAACAAAAAGACTTTTCAGTTAAAATCATCATTTAAGTTCTTCTAAGTTCCAATAATGAGTTAATAGCACACTTCAGGGACCAAAAGTTTTTGTTACAATAATCTTCTCAGCCTTATGTCATCGTAAAACACAGTATCCTAGACACATAAGCCAGATTTGCATACCTGTTAATAATTTCAGAGCGGAAAAACGTAATAAGCGTGCGCGAGTTTTGGCTGTACGTCAGGCTCCAAGTTTGAAAAAAGGCGGGAATTTCGTCCATCGTGTAAACAAAAAACGTTATGAATTTGACATGCTTTCCCAATTTTTTCGACAAGCAGCAGTATTTTCACGTCACTAATGGAAAGCTGGGGGTATTGTTTCCGTGGAGAATCAGTTTTTTCCGCACAAAATCAACTTAAAGAAGGTTTCCGAACCCTTTGTGTATTTGTCGCGGTATACAAGAAATGTCGGTGCGAAGACACATATTTTTCCACAAACGCTCTTCGAACATTGCATCCATATAAACAAACCACTGAATATATATGCAAGAGAGCCCCTCAGAAGGTAGGGGGAGCCTTGTTTTCTTCACAGTGAAATGCCGAAAAAAAAATCATGCTTGCTCAAGTATAAATAAATCAACTGAACGATATCCTCCCGTACCTTATCACAGTCCGCCGTTCTTTCTACCAATGCAGCGATGCAGCTCGCATTATTACCTGAGTCGAAGAAAACAAAAGAAAAGCAAGAAATACAGAGCCACTGGAAAACGAACTATACACAAAAAATAACTTTCTGTTTCAGTTAGACGACTCTGCACAAATACAACTGGATAATGCTAAAACTAGAGACCTCCATGGTTTACTAAACTAGAAAATTCACACTGTCAGCCAGACTGGCCCAATGAATTGGAACAGCATAATAAGACTAGATGAGAATGCCTGGAAAAAAATTTTCACCTCCCTAAAGAGTATCTGCAACGAGACAAAGTTGAAAGAATTCCAGTTTAAACTAATTCATAGGATTGTAGTTACCACAAAAGAGCTTCATCGATATGGTATTAAAGCGGATGATGAATGTCTCTACTGTGGTGAGAAAGATTCAATTGATCACACTATTCTTAACTGTCGATTTGTAAAGATTTTCGTAAACAACGTAATTGACTGGTTTAACGCGGCCAACAACTCAAAATTTGATCCAACAATTGAAGAGAAACTATTTGGTATCACATCTTGCCCATACGAAAAAGAAATATTAAATGAATTTAATTACACAATCTTATTTATGAAATACTACATACACACCAGTAAGATGCATAACCAAGCTATTTACCTTTCTGTCTTTGTTAGTAGAGTTTTATTTGAATACAGAATAGAGAGCTTTAGTCAGTGAGCTACGAAAAAATGCCCCTCACAAAAGCGCGAAACCTTTTAAGGTTTTGCGCTTTTGTGAGAAAATGAAATTAGTTAAGTTATACATAAGAGAAATGTTAACGTTAGTACTGTTGAAACCAATGTAAAGTAGGTTAGGCGATATATGTGATAGTTGTTGTAATTACCAGTAGTGCAGGAAACGTATCAATAAAGTACTTTATATTCTCAAAAAAAAAATTACCTACAATTGTATTATAAATCTAGGAATTGTAATCTAAACATTTTAATCGTAATTTTTAGCAAAGTTAAATTTAAATACACGACCCCACAAGCTTTCAGCTTTAATTATCGTGTTTAAATAAAGTTTATCTATCTATCTATCTATCTATCTATCTATCTATCTATCTATCTATCTATCTATCTATCTATCTATCTATCTACTCGATTGTCTGAGCCGCAAGTATGGCAAGCAATGCGCACAAAGCAGCGCCGTACGTTTTTCCGCTTTGAAGTTAATAACAACCTCTTGTTGACCGCGAACGATATTCTTACCGCACGAAAACGTTTGAATCCGGAGAGATTTGTCGTGTAAACGAGTTTCTTTCGAATCCGGACACTTTTCCGCCTCCGATAATTTTGAGTTTGCAGTATAATGGGCCATATTCCTCAGAAATCAAAGTTATTGACGCAGTCAATGTTGACGTTCTCCAGACTTTATCGGGGACGAAGACAATTGCACGATCGAAGACCATGACTGTTTAAGAACAAATGCCTGTGGGACAACATGATGGAAAACGCGTGATCAGCGAGTGGAAAGAAAACTTCAGACTCTCTCAACCTACTCCTGGCCTTCTTTTTGGCGGCATTTTGTTTCACCTTGTCGAGGCAACAAACTACTTGTTAACCATTCCATCAGATGAATTTTTGTTTCTTTTTTTATATTATGAATGTTCCCGGAGTTATCTTCGTGTATAAAACGGTTAGGAATTCGAATATCCTTTCAGTGTTCACGCCTATCGAATCCGAATACTCTAAAATTGATGACTCCGGCAACATTTACTAGTAGGACACCGAAAAAATCTCATCCAGTGTAAGCCGTTTGGATCGAGAGAGGTTTCTTTGAAAGCATTTTCAAAGCGCTTGGAAGAAGTTTATCTTCCATGTGTTTATCCTAGGTCTGCTTCGAAAATAATTCTTTCATTGAATTTCTCTGCATGGGTGGCTCACCTGAGGCGCCATGGCTGCTGACAAGAATTGCATTCTATTAACCACTTGGAAAGTCGTTTCTCGAAAAGCACTGAACGTATTAAGGCGAAAAAAATTCCTTTTGAAAGTTTCCATCAAAGCGCAAGACGGTAAAAATATTTCTTTCCCGTTTTTTAGAACTTTCGCTCCGAAAATCTTATTGTGTGCGCGCAAATTTTTGCATGTTTAATTTTGAATTGCTATAACATTTACCAGAGTTTGCCGATCCATGGTGAAACAAGCTGCTTTTCCAGAACTACCGCACCGTTTAGATCGGGAGAGGTCTCTCTGGAAAGTACTTTCAAAGCACTGGGCAGAAAAAACTTATCTCCTTTGTTTATCCTAAGTTTAGTTCGAAAATAAGTCTTGTCATTTCTCTGCATGACTGGTTCACACGAGACCCCATGCTGCTGACAAAAATTGCATTCTAACCCGCTCGAAAGATTTTTCTCGAAAAGTACTGAACGGATAAAAGCAAAAAAGAACAGATCCCTTTGAAAAGTTCTTTGAAAGCGCCGGACTGGTAGAAGTTTTCTTCCCCTTTCCTTACGAATTGCGCTTCGAAAATCCAGTGGAAGTTTTGTTTTTCGATTTCCATAATCTATTTTTTTTATTATTTTTCCCACATCGCGGTTGACCTTGTATCTGTCATCTGTCGCGGAATGCACACGTCGGCCTGAGATCAGATGCATGAAAGCGAGGCTAATAAGGCTTCGGTAGTTTTTAATGACAATGCATTCTCGCAGACGGCCATCGAATAGTATCCCATGATGCAATTTTCTACGTACGTGACGCAGCATCGAAGTTATCATGGATTTCAGCGTGAAATAACGTGGTTTTCTCCGCGGTCTATCGTTGATTTGGATTTTACAGTCTCATGCGACACTATTGTTCCTTTCATTCCTAACAAACTAAAATAGCGATTTCAAAATCAGGAAAATTAGTTATTAGTAAAGTAATTCTCGTGTTATCACAAATATCGTGAGTCCCTTGTAAAAAAAGGTAACTTTTTAAAACACACTGATTATAAATCAGTTCATCTTGCTTAACCAGAGATTACAAAGGTTTAATTATTGCAAACCAATATTAATGCATGTTAAATTCCCTTGGGGCCTCATTATCTAGTTCTGTCATTTATGAAACGCTTTATTAATGCATGATCGTCTTGAGACGCTGAAAGGAAATATTCGTTGCATAAGGATCAAAAGTAAAGTTTTGGTATTGATCGGCCACACACATGGATAACGGATTAGTACTGTCAGTTGACAGTGTGTTAGAAGCCACCTTGAAAAACAGCAACGTTTCGTTTATAAAGATTTCAAGGAAGGAATTTCTGTCAATCCAAAAACGTTTCATTCGCATGCGAAGTATGGTGTACAAGAGTGAAGAGTTAGAACTCGCTTGCGGAGAAAGTGAAGTGATGTATCACAGTCTTTGCTATATAAGGGCCAACAACAAGCCAACGCAATACTATGCTGCAAGTACGACTTTCCGCGTCCCACCGTCAGAAGTTTTGGGAGATAAGGAAGAATGCCAGATTCTACAACGGTTTATCACCCATAAAGGCAAATTCCTGAGAGAACAAAATACACTATCAAATCTGAATGGAATGAACTTATCAGATGCAGAGCTGAAAGAAGTGGAAGCGTGTTCAAAGGTTTTCGAGCAATAACAAGACCATTATGTAGAACTTTCTGCCCAAATTAATGATGTTGAACTGCCCTCATTTAATTTAGGATTTACCTTTCTATCTTTCTAATTTAGCAAACTTATTGTGAGGACAACTGAATCTTGCAAACAGGGGTTTGAGCGATCCAAAAAGTATTTTGACCTTACACAAAATATTACTCAACGTCTTGTTCTAGCTTGTCAAAAATGTTATAATACTTGACTTTGAGGTGGAGTTAACGCAAAAGAAGTTGTTGTAAACGGTGACATTTTCTGCAGTTCTCTTTATGCAATTATTTGAGACCTTATGTTTAGGTCTTTTTAGGCGGACGAAGTGAAACTTAAAGGGCATTGTTAATACACATGTTATTGCTTTTTGCACGCCGCGATATTAAAGAGGGAGGTATTCTCACGCGTGTTCGCTCATAATATTTCTAGCGCGACAGTCTTCAAGAACGAGGATTTTACACGCATTTGTGATCGCATTTCTAGTGCCACACGCTTAAAGACCGTGAGTTATGCTCCGCACGCTTAAAGAATGAGGATCATACACCAAGCGCTTAAAGAACGAGGCAGCACACATTTGTGATGATTATGGATTTTATATAAATATACATTTGTGATGATCATGGTTTTTATATAAAACATCATGATAATATCACCAAAATCACACACATTTGTGATCGCATTTCTAGCGCCACACGCTTAAAGACCGTGAGTTATGCTCCGCACGCTTAAAGAATGAGGATCATACACCAAGCGCTTAAAGAACGAGGCAGCACACATTTGTGATGATTATGGTTTTTATATTAAATATCATGATAATATCACCAAAATCTCACAGTTAATTTGATATTTTGATATATCAAAATATCATGATAATATCAAAATATCACCGTGAGATGGCATACGAAAGATATATCAACAAGCATTTGATAATATCAAAATATCATGATAATATCAACATTGCAAAATCTCGGAATCTCACAGTTATTTTGATATTTTGATACATCAAAATATCATGATAATATCAAAATATCACCGTGAGATGGCATACAAAAGATATATCAACAATCATTTGATAATATCAAAATAATATCATGAAAATATCCAGGTCTCAAAATCTCAAAATGTCACTGTTAATTTGATATTTTGATATAGTTATCATGATAATATCAAAATATCAAAATCTCAAAATCTCATAGTTAATTTGGTATTTTGATATTCTGCAATCCCGCACCTTAGTGGAATAATTCGTCCGTAGGCGAATTCACAACAACCATAGGAACGAGAGCTCTTGTTCGTTCGTCGATGCTTTCCACATAGCTTATATGTATTTCTCGACAGACCAACGAAACACAAGTAAAACCCTTCACTGTAACAGCAAAATTCTCCTTTGAAACGCATTGAATATAAACTAACTAGGTACTCTTAAAAGCAGAAGCCACGGAATCCAGACAAGTGTCAAAGCACGCTATGGTTTCATTCAGAGAGCGTGGAATGAATGATGACGTCACGTACGCAGTGATAATATAAGCCTAAACCAGATGTATCATGGGATACTATTCGATCGTCGTCTGGCATTCTCGTAAGAGCCTTGTTTCGTCGTCAATCTCGCGGTGTCTACGAGTTGTTGTGCTCCTGAATGCCACCAGAAGGAATAGAAATCTTCCACCGTTTGGCTCTAAGAGAAAATAGTGGATCTGGAAATCGTCACTATCGTCAACGAAGCGAAAATCCATGTACCATTTTTAAATTCGACAGCCACTGATCATATCCAGTTGCCAACAGAACCCCAATCTTTAACAACGCATTAACCAGCTTCAAAGGAAAATATTGAAAGTAAGTTCCATTTGTAACAAACCCTAACAGCTTGTTATTAAGATGGTTGCCATCCATTCGGCGGGCCAATGTCAAGAAACTGTAAGGGAGTATAATTCCTTTCTCAAACCGGGTACTATCCTCTTCGCAAAATTTAATGAAGCTAATTTTGTTCAACATTTTTTGAAACACCGAGAGCCCATCATCCGCAAATACAATATCAAAGCCAGATGTCTACAAATTATTTTAATATTAGGATCTCTTTTTCTTAAATCCCCGTAAAACAGAAAATTAATTAACTAACATCTATATCTGAATTGTAGTTCGATTCTCCATCAGTAGGGACGGATTGATCGCGAAGCACAACTGACTAGACTACTACGTACTGTTCGTAGAAAACCACAGCAACTTTCTTATCAAAAATGTATCTCATATACAGTTTAAAAACTGAGCGGAAAGGTGTAACATTTGTTAACATTATTCGAATTATTAAATCAGTCTTCAATTTCAAACAGCACTCGTTGAACATCAACGAAAAGTCACTTTATAGCGCGTAAAACTATAATTTAAGTCTGCATATTCGTGCTACACTCTGGCACCAACTGGCACATAATACGCACATCATTCAAACATATCTCACAAGAAAGTAAAATTCATTCCTACCGTGAACACCTAATACATGTCCAACCATTCACAAGCGAGATCTTCAACCATAGTGTTAAAATAAAGGTTTTATGTTATGTTTATGTTACAGACAACGGATGGTTCCATCGGTCACGGAACTGTAAATATAGTTTTGGTGCTCGCTTTGTGCCAACATACACCCTCCGTCTTTATATGTTACTGAAGATCCGGCGAAATAATTGCTATTGTTTCGTATTGAGAGCCACATCCAGTACATTAGGTTCAGGGGTTTTGGAAATTAAGAACTGACAAGCCGACATGAACGGTTATATAATTAGCCGAAGCAAAGCGACGCTCAGTAACGGTTGATTTGACACAACTTTTAATAGGGATGATTAAACATTTTAAATTTTGGTGGTTTCGATAGCTTTGCTATGATCTTTGGTTTAAGTAGCCACTTGATTTATTTTGGCAAACAATTTCAATCCTTTTGGCTCGGTGATTCGGCGGTCTAAAGGCTTGAAGGATTCACGACGATAACTTCAAATGTTTGCCAAATGCTAATTTTGGTATTAGCTGCGGCTGAAAGTGTAAAGCATACTTCAGCATGTGGCTACTGGCTCAACATTTAAGCATAATCCCATCAGGAAAGAAATCACTACTTAAAGAAGTGAACATAAGGATTTATTAAACATGGTTATTTTTGCAAAAATAGCATTCATTATCGGGCAAATAAATTTCTAACATGAAATGATGTTTCTTGAGTGGTTCAGAAGGTATCCGGTCATTTCGCCCCATGGTCATTTCGCCCTCAGTCATTTCGCCCCAGCCAAAAGTCACTTCGCTCCACAATCGAAGTCACTTCGCTCCATACAAGAGTCACTTCGCTCCATACAAAAGTTACTTCGCTCCATGATATAATTAAAGTGTATATATGCTTACAAGATTGTCTCTATTTGCCTAGCTGATGTTATAATCGTCCCATTTATAAATACGATCTTAATGACATGTTTGTAATTGTTAGTTTCACTCGCCCTAATCTCTCTCTGTCCCCCACGCTATGCCGATGTTGTTGATGCGCTCGTTGGTAATGCGCGCTCCTTTATCGATGGCCGATCGAATTTCAGAAACTGTAACCCTGTAGAGAACTTAAAATGCGACCGAGATCGTGGCGTAGTTTAAGTGCGATTAAGTCTAAATATCTTTGTCTGATTACGCGCGTTGTTTAGCATTCACTTGTAGCACTTACACAGCAACAAGGTCAAACAAAGTCCGTTGATCGATCGATGGCCGACGTATTTGAAAAACTTTGAAAATCATCCAACGACTTTTACCCTGTAAAGTTTCACCCGTCTGAAAGACCTTTTCAGTTATATTTGACCTTGACGTAATTAAAGAGCTATTAAATCTAAATATCTTTATTTGATTACGCGCGTTGTTTACCAGTATCTTGTTCAGAAGCAAGATTGTGTGCAACAGTGAAATGATCCGGCTATCTTTAAAACTGCGAACGGGGAATCGGGGAATGGGAATGGGAATGGGAATGGGAATGGGAACGGGGAACGGGGAACGGGGAACGGGGAACGGGGAACGGGGAACGGGGAATCTTTAAAATGGGGAATCTTTAAAAGCAGGAATCTTTAAAATGGGGATTCTTTAAAAGCGGGAATCTTTAAAATGAGGAATCTTTAAAAGCGGGAATCTTTAAAATTGGGAATCTTTAAAAGCGGGAATCTTTAAAATCGGGAATCTTTAAAAGCGGGAATCTTTAAAACGGGGAATCTTTAAAAGCGGGAATCTTTAAAATGGGGAATCTTTAAAAGCGGGAATCTTTAAAATTGGGAATCTTTAAAAGCGGGAATCTTTAAAATGGGGAATCTTTAAAAGCGGGAATCTTTAAAATGGGGAGTCTTTAAAAGCGGGAATCTTTAAAATGGGGAATCTTTTTTAAGCGGGAATCTTTAAAAGCGGGTGCTTTCTTGTCAACCACTGTTTCGACTTTCCGTCCTTGTTCCTGGTTTTTGTGATAAAAACGGCTCTAAACGACCCTTCCCCTATCACATCTTGTTCGCCGAGATCATTCCACTTAAACTGTGGAAGACCTTCAAAGCGACCGATTCTTTCTTCTTTAAAGTGAATGCAATGGGCACTTTGAAATTGTCTTCGCATGACTGCATGGCGTAGAAAGAGGTATCATTAAGCACACAAATGACGGATTATACGCGAAATTCGCCGCCACATCGTTCAGGCATCGAGCATTGAATTACTTTATTGCTGGTTTTCAGTGTCACGCCGTTCAAAATAAATCATAATAAAAAATCAAAACAGTTCAAATGATAAAGTCCAGAATCTTGAAGAGAAAGAAGGTAAATATGCAAAGACTTTCGCCAAGATTCAGGTCACAGCAATGTTTCTTACGCAAGATATGCGGAGAAATTTTTTACCCAAATTTATAGAGATTTTGATGGAGACGCCATGCTGGCGCCCATCCGGATGGCGGCCGGAGACCAACAGAAACATCTGTCACTGAGTTTTGCTACAAAAACGTGAATTTATCTCTTCAGGAACTCAAAAACATTTTAAAAATAATACTTTTTTTAATACATGAACTGTTCAGATAGCCAAATTCCGCGAAATAAGTCACTCTTTTAACCAACATGACAGCTTTATTGCCCGTCATGTAAATGCCGCGTCACGCAAAAGCTTAGAAATTCAAGCGTAGTCTATTACAAAACCAAGAACCCACTTGGAGCGAAAATTTGTATGAATATTAGTTTCCAGCTGCTCTTATACTTCATGAAAGTAAAATCTCAGGATGATTAATAGTTTTGTAGTTTGAATTTTAGCGACGTCATGTGAACCAGATTTAGGGGACTGTTGATTTATTGATTAAATAACCAAAAACGTGTTTTCCCTGCCATATATTTGTCGTTAAGTCGTAAGTCCTTCCATTAGCACATGATAAGGCTACGACAAATATACATCGCTGTGAAACGAAGTTAAGATAAATCCAGGCGGTTCGATTCTTTGGACGGCGGTCTAGCGGATCTCAAAGAGTGAGAATCGAGATTTGAACCGCTCCACTATCCCGCTAAACCGATGTGCTTTAATAGCGTGCAATATACTTACAATAGATAAATACCACAACTGTCTCTGTACCTGTTGAGTTGATACATGTGACAGAATAAATAGCTTCCCGTGGGAAACTGAGAGATTCTCGTTGACTTCTAAGTAAAGATTAACGCTATTAACTATTCCCCATTTTAAAGATTCCCGCTTTTAAAGATTCCTCATTTTAAAGATTCCCGCTTTTAAAGATTCCCCGTTTTAAAGATTCCCGCTTTTAAAGATTCCCCAGTTTAAAGATTCCCGCTTTTAAAGATTCCCCATTTTAAAGATTCCCGCTTTTAAAGATTCCCCATTTTAAAAATTCCCGCTTTTAAAGATTCCCCAGTTTAAAGATTCCCGCTTTTAAAGATTCCCCATTTTAAAGATTCCCGCTTTTAAAGATTCCCCATTTTAAAGATTCCCGCTTTTAAAGATTCCCAATTTTAAAGATTCCCGCTTTTAAAGATTCCCCATTTTAAAGATTCCCGCTTTTAAAGATTCCCGATTTTAAAGATTCCCCATTTTAAAGATTCCCGCTTTTAAAGATTCCCCGTTCCCCGTTCCCCGTTCCCTATTTCGTTCCAACGTTCCAGTAAAACTGAACATGCACCAGTTAATCACATATGAAGCTCTCTTCTTGTGATCAATAAATAGAGCATATTGGTTATTGACTGTAGCAATTTTTTAACTCAAATTACAATGCAGTATACTAGGGAATGCAAAGCCCCCAGAGAAATGGTGCATAGCTGAAAGGTCCTCCATCCTAGATTTTTGTGATTGTTATAGATGATGAATAATCATTTGTTTGGAAATGACAAATTTAAAATTCAGCAGTTTTGACGCTCTAAGTGTCAAATTATTTAAGACCATAACAGTCACTTGCTATGTGCTTCCTACTAACCCAAGTCAAATGATGCTCAGTGGTTCCTGTATATGACATTCTAAATATCTGTGATGCAGCTTACAAGATGTCTTTGTCACTGGCTGTAAACCTAAAGGTTTTGGTTGAAACATGTTCAAGTAATTGGATTTCAGTGCAACCTGTGTCTTTAAAAAATTTGTTCATACTTGTGTCCAGGACAGTGTAAGTGCACAACATCTGGTCCAAGCCATTGTCAAGGATTAATTACTAATTAGACCCTTAGGCCGCAAGGGCTACGGGTCAATAGCCCATGAGGCAAAGCCGAATGGGCTATTGACCCGTGGCCCTTGAGGGCGAAGGGTCTAATTCTTTTAGTATCATCCTACTAGTCGGACAGAAAAGGCAGTAATAAAGTTAGCAAATGCAAGTTGAACAAATATTTATTTGGGAATAAAACGAGAGAAAGCGTCACGCTCGATCGCGCCAATTTCGCTACTCGAGGACTATTACTAATAGTCCTCTAGTAGCGTAGCCAATTAAAATGCAGGATTTGCATTAGTCCACTAGTTGGGTGATACTAATATATTTTATTACTGATGTGTCTAGGAGACTATTAAGTGGTTAGCGTACATTTATGAAACTTAACAACATTATATCTACTATCAGGGTCATGTTGTTACACGTCAGACAAATAATGTAAGTTGATTTATATATACTATTTGCCATGACTGAGGCATCAACAACTTTACCATATGATTCATGGTGTTCTGGTTCAATACTGATCGAGAAGATATATCAAACACTCGAGACAGTGTTGGCTATCCAAACACCTCGAATTTCGTCAAAAATACTCTGCTGTGCGTCGTATTTTCAACTCTCTTCTCGATGTTTGGATATCCCGGTGAAACACTGTCTCTCGTGTTTGACATATTACAAACTGTTTACCTTCTGGCCGGCGTTGACCAAGGAATATTCCAGGATATGCTAATGCTTCAGAGTTTCATCTCTAAATATAATAAACAATCTATTACTGATGCTATGTTGACATCAACTGACTTTTTATAGCATAACGGGTGCCAAAATATACGCTGGCTAACTAAACATTGCTTCAGCAGAAGGTAACACCTGCAAGCATTTCAGCTTCATAATTACTTTATTGATCTTGATCTCCTATTGCTTTTTTAATTGAACATTATTGCTATGCGCATTTATTGCTGCTCATGATTGAATATCCCATACAACATTGCTAACATTTTCATGTTGTTAATTTCTTCATTGTATATGAAAAACTCATTCTGGATTAAAAGCAATCCCATCATCTCCATAGATCGAGATTGATATTACTCGTCAACCAATCATCAGCCTGAACTGCCTTATAAGTGTTGATATCCAATGACAATGCAAAACATTCTTTTAAATGCAATTCTTGGTGCTAGCAGCATTCTTATTCATCGTTTGTGGAAATATCATGCCATTAACAACAAACAGCACATGGAGTTTATACCTTACCACATGTCTATAGCATGTTTTACAAACCCGGTTCAACATCATCAACACTTGTTTCACTACAAAGGTGTTCAACAATGCAAGGACCTTCTTAGCTTTGTCATATTGAGTAGTGCATGCTTATATAATAACAACAAATACCAATATACGGTGCCCGAACCTTGGGTAATCATCTCATGAAACTTTGAAATAGTCAACTCAATATTGGTTTTCGGCTTTGTTCTTTGTTCTATGGTCATGTATGCAGAAAGGTTTGCCTTTTGATCAGAAGCCATGTTTTGTCTTTGTGGTTATATCGCACTCTTGCTCTACCTTTTGCACTTTGATCAGATGGCATTCATGTTCTGTAAAAGTTTGCCCTTCTCTGAAAACCAGTTGCCTTTTTTGCCGTAAACGTTGATGAAGCCCCTGAACATGATCATGTATTAAGACGTACCATGTCATATCTTAAACACTTTGTATTAATCAATCGGGACTATTTAGCAAATATTGAACATCAGCAACTCTAATTTCTAAAATTACAACTTGCATCATTCTATAAATGATATTCTACTGCTCTAAGTAAGAAGTTTCCCATTCCTCCGACTTCTAGTGTCCTTAATCCATGTCTGGGCAACCTTCCAAAAGTCTGCTCAAATATCAATATGACATACTGGATGGTTTTCTATCTCTTACCATCACTGTTTGTTTCACAAATAAGTGTTATACCTCTAGTGTCCTTAATCCATGTCTGGGCAACCTTCCAAGAGCCTTCTCAAATATGACACACTGGATGGTTCTCTCTTACTCTCAAAAAGTGTTATATTTTCACATTTCACAGCAGACACAGCTTTCAAGCAGGTGTCAGTGTCCAGCAAGCTATTTTGCTTCGCATGTACCTACAGCAGCTAGCAAGCATGGATGTTGTGTTATTTATTGTATCTTTGAATCTTTAATATAGGGAAAGTAGCATTTCTACCTTTGATGTATTTATTGCTACTATTGAATTTCAATTTGTATTTTTCGTTTCTATTGTAGCTGAAAAACCCACTTAGGGAGCTTCAATAAAGTTTGTATTTATGTATGTATGTACATTTGTGATCAATAGTACATATAGCATTTCGCAATGCTGAACTGTACTAATGCCCATCTCACAATATCGCGATCGTTTCCGCGACCTTTTTCGCAGAAAATTCTCTCCACGCCTTCAAGAAGCCTAAAATCTCTTTACAAAGAAACACTCGCTGTGCACATTGTTTGAATGCTGTGTGTGATTACTAGTCCAAAATAGG
This sequence comes from Orbicella faveolata, assembly GCF_042242905.1. Taxonomy (NCBI): domain Eukaryota; kingdom Metazoa; phylum Cnidaria; class Anthozoa; order Scleractinia; family Merulinidae; genus Orbicella; species Orbicella faveolata. The sequence continues at coordinate 8,007,254 of NW_028301541.1, forward strand.
ACAAACATATCATAAATAAACTCTTCAGCCTGAAAACTCGAGCTCCCAACCAGAACGTTTACGTTGCGCGTAAGTAGTCAATAAAAATTGGCGAGAAAGGCAGGAGTTATCCTAACTTGTGGCTACGATACCTAGCAAGAGTAGCCACAAAAAAGGCAGATAGTTTCACAAACCCTTGAAAAACAGTTCAGCCTAGAGAACTGCAGCAGGCCCTTGTTCACTTTGCATTTTTGTTCTATTGTTTTTGCTTTTCATTTGCTTTTTGATTTCCTTCGCAAATTCTGCAACCCCAAAGATGAAAAAACGTACTGCTTTCCTAGTACAATTTACAACAAATATAAACTCGTAGAGACTACAAATTGCTACAAATTGTTAGCCTTTATAAAATTTACCCGTGCGTATTTTTTTTCCAAACTGCGCTCGAAATCATGTGACTGCCAATTGGAATTGGTCGGTTCATGACATTTACGGTTAACCTTATTACGTCTGTTGTAGATGTTAGGGGTTTATGGTGTTACATGCTGTACATTTATAGGTTCATCACACTATATAATTCAGTATCTTTCTTTTTAAGGTTTTGTGCTGGAAAAAGTCTACTACTAATCTGCTGAAGTTATGAAGAAAATAGAATTCCTGAAGTTGTTTACTGCTCTCTTTGTTGGATTGTCTTTTTTGGCTATAATTATTCTTTCACGCTGGAGTTCAACATTTAAGTTACGTAGACTGGATGCAAACTATACAGGTAAGAAAACCTTACATTTTTTTTACCTTCAAGAATGCACAGCGAATTCCTATTAACATCAGTGTAAAGTTTAGTGACCTTAATTGCCATAGGATATTGAATGACAAATTTTGTGCTTCGTTTCCATCGGCCGAGATCTGCAATTAACTCTCTTTTGCTGTCCTTGCACAGGCCCTTTCGATTACATCATTTCGTATCATACTCTAATTAGTTTTAGTAGAATTTTACTAGTACACTAATGCAAATGCTGCAATCTGATTGGCTGAACTACTCGTATACTATCAGCCATTACAGTTCACCACTACATTTTCTCCGATTCTTATTGGTTTAAATTGATCACGTGACGCGATATTGTTCATCTCCGGAAAGACACTAGGGAGCTTAACCAACGACGATTACGAAACCGAGGATGACGCTTAGTAAAAAACGAACCTATATTTTACAAGCGAAATTCGCGATTGTCTAGATCTGTTCAGTACGCCAGTGGCTCTAAAAACGTGCTTAAGCTAAATATGGAACGACGGAGTTCAGTTCCAAACAGAAATACGAACAATTAGCCGTCGTCGTCCACGTTTTGTAGACGACGCAGAACTTGCTCATTTTACGTTGTTGTTTTGCAGACGACGGCAAAGAAATGTACAAAGATTTATAACGGACATGCATAGCTACTGTTTTTCTCATTAAACCTTTTGTTTGGTGACGTTCTCGTTGCCGTCGGCGTCGTGGTTTGCTTAAGCTCCCTACTATAAGCCCATAGTGCCCGTCCAAGAAAAATACCCGGATGGATAGTACTCGTCCGAGAAAAGTTTTCTGTAAACAAGCGGGCTTATAGAAAAGAAGCAGCTGAAATTGAATTATATGGGGTTTTTATCTGTTTTTTATTCTCAAATTTTTTCTTTGGCTTTTCACGGCTTTTATCGTAAAAATTTCAAAAAAATTAATGCGATTTTTGAACTGGCGCGCGGAAGAAATTTAATGGTGAACAATAAAGACAATAGAGTGTTACTGTCTAGGAACTATTGGTCTGATAGTTGCCCTTGGAAATTTGATGTTCTTAAAACTTGTATATTTGTTTTAGGAACAGCAAATTTCCGCAAGGCAACTATCAGCCGATAGTTCCTCGACATAAACACTCTATTGTTTAATTAGGGTGCAGTGGCTGTCGGTCGTCCACCAAATGCGACGTTTTTATCGTTTTTCCGAAGTTTTGGAAGAAAGTTAAGATGTAAATGGATAATTAAATTCCTGGGAAGACTGAAAGAAGGACATTAACAGTTTCTTGAGTTAAAAATTTGAAATCATTGAAGAAAGAGTGCGCGGACGTAAAAGCAACTACAAATTTACCAATGACAATTCAATACGTGCGATTTTGTTAAAGTGTAAAGTTCAATAAAGGGTAGAAAAATAATTGGAAACCATTATTTGTGTTAATTCAGTTAGAATTCTACTAAAACAATTAGATTATTGCTCTCGATTTCTATGAGGCGATAGTTGATTCGGCCTTCGGCCTTATCAACTATCACCTCATAGAAATCTCGAGCTCATAATCTAATTGTTAAATATGGGTTATTGACCAAACGTGAGGTCAAGAGATATATCTTATTAGATGTTTTGATGTGTAGTATCACTGTATATTTTCACGAGTTGTGCCGTATTTTGACGAGCCCTATCGGGGGCTAGTCAAAATACAAACAACGAGTAAAAATATATATATGTTATTAGATGTCTTGGTGTGTAGTATCGCTGTATATTTTTACGAGTTGTGCCGTATTTTGACGAGCCCGTAGGACGATTCAAAATACAAACAACGAGTAAAAATATACAGCGATACTACACACCGAAACATCTAATAAGTGATTTATTATCCAAAGATTTCTTGTCCCAAAATTCTGACTTGCCAAGCTCTTTAACCTTTTACACGGCCAGGAGGAATGAGACGAGTAGAAATATCGTGTGATATTTATACTCGTTTCGGGCGTTATTTGTACTCTACGAAGCAGAGTTGGATAATAAAAAGCGATACTACACACCAAAACATCTCATAAAAGATTTATTATCCAACTGCTGTGGTCAATAAATTTATCAATAACAAGAGGGAGAGTGTGACAGTTTTGCGTGCGCTCGCCGACCTGTACGGCAAACAGGTTTTTTTGCTGTACAAAATAACTGTACAATATCGCTGTATATTTGCACTGTTATTTGGACGGTATTCGCTGCAGTTGGATAATAAGGCTGGATATTAGCCAAGTTCTTCTTTTGGGTGTTTGTTGACCGTCACAGAGTCTAAGTCCATAATGACACGCAAAAGAAAAAAACAAAGAATGAGGCCAATACCCAGCCATCTTGACCTCACGCTTGGTCAATATAGAATCTCTTATATGGAAACAGAACACTTTTTGGCGGGACACAGCGGGTAATCCTGAAGGGACAAGACAGCGCCATCTTGGATTCGGATTCAGTTCATTTTGCCCGTTCACGGAGAGAGCCATATATTAAGAACTAATATTGACAGTTAATTGGTTTTTGTAGTTTGCATGATAGCGTTTCCTTTTATTTCCTTAAAAAGAAAAGCGTACCAAATCTACTGTTATTCAGACATTTTTTCCGACAGATCTTTCCTTTACCAGTTGCCGCAATATTTCTCTATATACGGTCAAACATAAGTATAAAGCCTGGTATCCAAGATTCAGTAAACCAATCAGAAAGTTAGAAAGTTGTTTTTTTTCTTAAAGTACGTAACTAGTAACCTTTACGACTACTTAGAAAGCTACAGCTAACAACCGAGCCCCCTCCCCTCCCCCCGAAAGAGAAAATTGGAGCGAGCGTCTCTGTAAAACCGTTGATAATCGCTTTCAAGGCCACGTGACTTTTCCCGGAATGTGTGTGAAAGAAACTCTAATTTATTGTTCTAATAGTCACAACAAAATCAATTTTCTTTGTCGTTCTCTTCTGATCTTTGCTAAAGTAGTTACTTCAAGAGTTGCCCACTTCCGTGAAGCCGAATCCAATTCGACAGTAACGACAACAAGTGACAAGTCAATTTCTATAACTTCAAAGCCATTCATTTATCTCACTCAAACCGAACAATGTCTTCCTCAACACTTGGCCTCATCGACAAGGATCGGAGATAATAAGACCTGCAACTGTGACGTAATAGTACTAAGTTACAAAGAGGAATGTCAAGACGACAAGCCATCACACATTTCCTATGTATTTGCCAAAGAAAGCACCTGGACCACAGGGCGAAATCTGCTTTACTTTGTTGCCATAGAGAGAATACGTCACTACCATTACTACATCTTCTTAGATGATGATGTAGATCTTGGATTCAACTGGTTTAGTTCTCAAGAAATGAAGAGACTGACACCGTTTAGAGCCTTTGAACAATGGCTTTTGGATGATGAACCAGCAGTTGGTGTTGTAAACTATAACGATAATGGTAAGGCGCTTTTGGAAAGAAGACGATTGATATGTGGTATCAAAGAACCACCGATAGTCGTTCCAGTGATATGGTTCGATGCTGTCTTTAACGCTTTTCATCATCAGTCCATCAAGCACATTTTGCCCTTTCCTACACAATACGACAAAGACAGTTGGTGGATCTCTCAGTTACATGTAATATTTGCTGCAGAGTTGATATTCCGAGGCCAGACGCTCGAGTATGTAGCTATAACTGCCTCCAACGGACAACATCGTGCTTATCCACAGGGGGACAAGATGTATTCCGCACGAATGCCTGTCATTATCGAAGACATTCAAAACAAGGCACCTACAGCTCACCAAAACCGCACCTTGTTTCAGACATTAAAAACCAGTCAATTAAAGAGGTACAGCGAGACTACAACCACCTACTGTATGAACACAACACGCCGCCATCCGATTGTGCCATACTCACATTTTGAAGGCCAGAGCTGAAAGACATAGGTAATATATAGAGCATCTGACCACAGTTGAACATTGCAATATCGCACGTTAGGTCTAATGTTAGGTATTTCATCGTCGATCGTAGAGACTGGCTTGGTAAAGGCTTAAGTTAAGAAAAGATATTTTAATCAACTGCCTGAACTTTGGATTATAGAAAGCAAACGTAAGATGAAGTTTTAGTGTATTAGCCTAGTTGCTAGCTACGCAAGGCTGTTGAGTGGCATATGATGGAATATCCTACGAGTCACTTGTATTTTCTCGGTGTAGGCAGAAGCCTCTATAACAAGTGGGATATCGATCGAATAAAGCGCGTGCGAAAGGCGAAAGCAAAGCACGACTCTAGTTCGTATAGTGTGATAGTCCGGGTGAGGGTAGTTCTGGAAAATTAAACTGTTGTTGGTGACTGACGTTTCGACAACCTGAGCGGAAGTCATCTTCAGAGTCAAGTAAATAGTGTTTGTCGACTTATAACACCATCGACTGACAAACACTGTTGACTTGACTCTGAAGATGAGTTCCGCTCAGGTTGTCGAAACGTCAGTCACCAGCAACAGTTCTTTTCAGAACTACCCTCACCCGGACGATCACACTATACAAACTACTGATACTCCCGGGTTCAAACCATTTACTATGTAGAGTACGACTCTACAGTGCAATACGGGATCATATTGATCTAACATGGTAAAATCGCGTAATAATCAGAATAGTGGGATATTAAAATAAAAGATGGTTTATACTTCCCAGTACGCTGTCATGTTAAGGGAGCTCAGTCACGGCATTTGAGTTATTTTAGCCACGTACAAAATTGCCTTTTAATTGAAGGAAATCTGAAAGTAGTAGTTTACTAAGACAGAAAAACACCAAAGAGATAATGATGAACCATAAAGGAACAATAATGGTTAAGGGTGTGAAGAAGATTAATGCGGAATGCACCATCCAGTCGAAAGGCTACGCATGGACAGAGATGGAACACTTGGCCAGGGACCGGGGGTAATTGGAAGCGATTCGTCAGTGGCCTATTCTCCGAAATAGAGTGTATAATATAAGCTTCAGATCAGATCACAAACCATGAACTTGATAAAAAAAGAGGCTAAACTTTTCGAGATACGTGGAGGCGCGGTGGTCTCATGGTTAGTGCGCTCGTCCCCGGATCGAGCGGTCCGGGTTCGAGCCCTGGCCGAGGACATTGTGTTGTGTTCTTGGGCAAGACACTTGACTCTCACAGTCCCTCTCTCCACCCAGGAGTATAAATGAGTACCGGCGAAGTGTTGGGGAAACCTAACAAATTGCGGGGGAGTGACCTGCGATGGACTAGCATCCCGTCCAGGGGGAGTAGCAATACTCCTAGCCGTTTCGTGCTACAGAAACCGGGATAAGCTCCGGCAGTTGTATGCCAGTCGGCTCCAAGGCTTCTTTTTTTTCAAGATACGCAAATCGCGTGACGTAGCTACCTTAAATCGTTGCGCTCGACGAGGGAGAACGTTTGCTGATCTATCGAGATCTTTGTGATCACGTTGGTCTCCTGCAAACACAGTCAGACGAATTCATCCATAGCTTCCGTTAACGCAAAACGGCAACACTTGCCCATTTAACAAAATTAGCTTTTCAGGACTGAGACGACTAGCAAGCGAATCGATTTTTTTTTCGAGGCTAGTTACAAAATACGGCAATTTTTATTCTTAAATTTACCTAAATGAAAACCAAGAAATGTACTCGGGTTTTCCACACCTGTCCTACAACTACATGGACTTCAATAGGGAGGATTTTCTGTCGCGTAGATTACGTTTCTTGACATTGAAACAGACTATGACACTTTGCCAGTCTCAAAGGTAAAGAAACATTAAGAAAGATTGCAGACATAAAAGATAAGTAAACTAACTGGTTAAATTTAATTACCCTGCGAACTTGCTTGGGGAGCCGGGGTACTTGCAGCTACTACGCGCAGTTGGAACACTGACGGTCGTCCCGTGGTTAGACAATGCCATACGAAACCATTCATATGAAAATGTGTTCCGCCTACAGATTCATTTCCATGCAGTCAAACTCATTTTCACATGAAAGGAATCGCACAGGGACTCGTTTTGAAACAGAGGCACAAGGTATCTCGGAAAAGTCCTATTCCTTACACGCGCGTGAAGTGGGAACCCGAAAAAGTACATTCTCGACCCCTTTTGCGCATGACTGATAAACGGACTAGCTTTGGGGTGAAAACAATCTCGTTCCCAGAGTCTTCGTTCCCCTTGACCAGCGGTTGGAAAACGAGAGCTCTGGGAGCAACCATTTTGAAATAACTGAATTCTGCCCATCCCGTTTCACTGGGCAGTCTGCATCTATGGCGCAGGCCTGAAATGGTTGCTCCCAGAGCTCTCGTTTTCCGACCGCTGGTCAAGGGGAACGAAGACTCTGGGAACGAGATTGTAAGAAAGCTTAAAGATGATTTCCAAAACGCACACAAACTCTCGAGAATGCGTAGTGCGGACTGGAAATCATCTTTAAAAGCATGATGAATCTACTGCCAAACTTCCAAGCGCCGTTTTACCTTCAGCGTGCGCGTGTGATAGACAAGGTGAATAATTTATGTTGATTTGAAATTCAACCGAGCATCCCGAAATACGACCACGAGAACGACAAAAAACAAAAGGTTTGAGACCGAGGCCTCGTCCAGACTGCACCGGAGAAATTTGAAAACTCAGTTTTATTTCTACGGTTAGGCCTATCGTCCACACTAACGGAGCTTTACGAAGACGCTCTTTAAACCGGATGAATTTGACAACGCCGACCTTTCGTTTTCGTGTGGATGGAAATATAGGGTGATTTTTGTTTTCCTTTTTGCAAAAATCTTCGTGTTGGGTGGCAACGAACTCGATACTGCGTCGTCTGAGAAAAGATGTTAGGGAGCTTAAGCAACGAGGACGGCGACGCCAAGGACGACGCCTTGTCAAAAGTGAATTTATATTTTACCAGCGAAATTCGCAATTGTCAAGATCTGTTCAGTGCACCACTGGTGTTTCTCAGGGCTGAGCTAAATATGCAGTGGCAGTGTTTAATTCCAAATGGAGATCCGAAAAATTAGTCGTCGATCGTTTGCGTTTTTCAGCCTACGCTGTCGCAGAACTTGGTCGTTTCACGGTTCTTGTTTTGCAGAGAACGACAAAGATTTTTTTTTTTACAATAACTGTCTTATTTCTCGCGCGCTGATTGGCTTATTTTTATCATCAATAAGAGTACAGACGGATAAAATTTTAATTTATGCCAGCTTTCAACAGTTCAGCTTTCAGCTGTCGAACTGTCAACTTTAAACCAATGGGATTTTATAGAATTTTTTAAGTAGCCAATCAAAAAGCGAGAAAAGCTATTGACAGTTCGCGTCATTTTGAATAAAATTCACTTATCTTTGTTTACGGCAAGTTTATGGCGTCTTTACCCTCATTTATTTCCGGCATTTCACAATTTTGGGGTCTTGTTATTGTGGCTGTGGAACCACTCGCCTTTGACAATGTTATGACACAATTTATTATCAATAAGAGGACAGACGCATAAAAAACTGACGTCAATTTGTTAAATAACATAGCCTTAGCGAAGTGTGCGTTCTGATTGGCTAATACGCTAGATCCATTTCCCCGTGGGTTGCACGCTGACGTCAGTTTGCTTATTTGTACTTTTTTTCGGCAATTTTTATCATCGATGTTGACACTTTGTAAAACTTAATTCCTATTTTTCTTCTCCTGAAATATGGAAAAATCTAATAATTCTTCCCGAGATGAGGACTATTATTCCTGTGAGAAACCAAATTTCAAGTTTAAGTTCTTTGCCGAGCCTCCACATAAGAAATTTACAAAGGCACTCGGCACTCGGAGACGGATCAAAAAAACAACAAACTTGTCTGTATCAACTTTTGGAGGTTAGTAATACCTTGCGGGAATTTTAGAGCGAATTTTTTAGCGATTTGACGACAATAAAATTCAGCACAAGCTTTGTTTGTTTAACTTTTCTGGCATCGGAAGCCATTTAAATGCTTCCGGCGAACAAAACTTAAACAAGAGAGCTTTAACAAATCTCTGTTTGTGGAGTCTTACGTACGAAATCCTTCTGTTCCAAAAACGTTAAAGGTAAAAGTTTTTCTGAGCTTCAATAAAAGAAGTTTTATCAAACATTGGTAGCCTCTGATGAATTATTTCAGTTCCCGGGTTTTAGTTTTGCTCGAACGCTCTCGCGCTATCGTGAATGAAGAAACAGCCGCTCGAAGGAAAGACTGTGAATCGTCCACAAATATAAGCTTACATTTCTGACATTTTTCTTTAGGCCTCAGTCTTCTGTTCATTTAAGCTCATTTTACCAAATAAAGAAAGTCACAGAGATCATTTTTAAAAGCCATTCATGTGTTCAAGTTCAGCCTTATACGCGCAACTCATCAAATTTTTAAAAACAAAGTTGAAAGGAAAACGTAACCCACAAACCTGCTATTGAATGAGAGCATCTCAAACAGCTCAAAGCCAGGGGTATTTGTTCGCTTTCTTCTCCACTCTCGCTTTCAAAAAATTTCTGGTTCTATATTGTTCTTTCCTTTTGCTGAAGAGGCCGTGAAGGACAGAGACTTCAACCACCAAAAGCTTCAACCATGTGCAGTTTGTTTTGAATTCTTCGTAAAACTGATCCAAATTTAAACTTAACCAATTTTTGAGAAACGCTTTTACCGACTGCAATTTTCGTTTGTTGTCAGCTTGATATGTAGGTTAACTGAGCAGTTTGAAATTTTTTGTTTGCCCGAGAAGCTACTAACTCGCCGCAATCCAAGAAAAATTTTGGTGTGTCGCTTTGTCAGATTTTTGAATGAACATTTTCGCGCGGTTTATCGCGCTTTTGACTTCATGTAAGCCGGACGAGATTCAAGATATACTATCTCAAAAGTCTGGCTGTACCACAAAATATAGGTTTTAAAACTCACAAAAACTCGTTTTTTATTCAAATCGCCATTTTTTGTCTTTTTCCTCAGGAGTAGTTGGAATTTTCGTGGCAGATTTCCAGCTGTTAGCACAGGCCATTTCCTAGTTGCCTTTCGCATCTTTTTATCTGAAGATTGAAATATCTCCAATAAGGGAGAAAAAACAACAACAAAAGAATAGTGCGTGGTATGCTTTACATAATTGCTGTTCCGTGGCTAAAGGGTGACATAGGAGTGCACCTACGTCTTCGTCTACTTGCGCTAGTAAGTCTTCAATTATCCTCTTTTGAACAAGAGAAAGATTATTATTCTTCGTCTCTTTCTTTATGGTAATGAGGAACAAAAAATTAATAGCCTCGTTTCAGTTAACTTGAAATTCCAAAGATTTTGATTACATCTGGGAAACAACCTTGTAAGTAGATTCCTGTCTCCGTAGTAGAAAAGGGTCGGATATGTGTAAAAAAACCAACATATGTATGCCAGACGGACCTATCTATTCCAAGGTGTGACATTTTGTTCATACTATACGGAGTGTAAACTGGTTTCTCTGTTGTACGCTGACGAACTTGTGATCGAAGTTGATCTAAAATGGCTGAAAATGACTGAATATGATCTATAAAACGTCGTTTTGATAGCTCATCTTAAGGTAGGAGAAATAGTATGATCGTCATTTATATAGGGAATAGTTCTTAATTTGCTCTTGTCGACATTTTCCGCACGAAACCATCTATATTGAGGCCGTCACGATGAAAAGCAAATGTAATAAATTTTACGCTATCTTTCACGGCAAACATTTATTTTAGAAGTAAGCTTATGTAAGCTTAAATAGGAATCAACCTCTTTTGCTACAGTATATTTAGATCAATCCAGCAAAATTTACCATGATGTGTAAGATTGAACTCTGTTCCATGAGGCAGTGCATTACTGCACCTGGGAGTACAAGACTGGATTAATTTATTGTATATAAAATAGGTACTTGAAATTTAACAGGGGAATGTCAAAATAAAAATGTCAAGCGGTCAGTCTATAGTGCAGACGGCAGACCAAGGGTAAAATGCAGACTGCAAACTACAGACTTGTGAGTGGAATCGTGTTTATCACTTCCACTGAGCAGGACTTAAAAAACCTTGAATTCCAGTTTGCCCTTGGGAGAAGTAGCTCTAAAATTTTGCTTGCCCTGGACAACTCTTAGTTTGCTCTGATAATGATTTAATTGGCAGACGACTTACCTGATCCCTTGCCCATCGAGCAAGTGAGAGTGAAAAATTACTTGGCTTGAAAGAAAATCTACCTGTCCCGGACAACCAGACGGCACTTTTTTCTAGCCCTGAAACAGGCTAACCGAAGCATTATTTAGGCTAACCTGAGTGATATTCAGGCTAACTGGAGTGATATTCAGGCTAACCAGAGTGATATTCACGCTAACCAGAGTGATATTCAGGCTAACCAGGATGATATTAAGGCTAACCAGAGTGATATTCAGGTGATACTTATATAGCTATATAGCCCAATAAGGGAGTACCCCTCCTACTTCACAACTTTGTGTCAGCCTTGCAAAAGCAATTTTCTTTTCTTTGATTAAGCTTAAAATGTCTCAATTACCTGAGTATCTGAGGTACTGCGAGTACCTGAGGTACTGTACTCGCAAGTTTTTGAAGTTACTGTTGCAATGATATCATAGGTGACAATAAACATGTGTGAAATTCCTTCATTAGATATTTGCACGGTCCTCATGCTTCAAATTAGATATGGACCTGTTCTGTAATGGAGATCAGTTACCAACCTTTTCCGAGCCATGGAATTTCAGTGAGACTGTCTTGGTGGCAGAGGACAAAAGATTTCATGTTCATAAATCCATTCTGGCCATCAGTTCTCCTGTGTTTAACACAATGTTCCAGTCTGGCTTTAAAGAGGCAACGTCAACTGAAATACCTCTTCCTGGGAAGAAGGCGGAAAAGATTTATGAACTACTGTGTATGATCTATCCATTTCCTGTGCAGATTTCAGGTAAGGCATTTGTTTTAGGAGCAAACCAGGGTAACATTCAATCATTATTGATAAACATACACATGTATGTACAAGCACACGTACGCCCAACTACAACAGCAGCATAGCATTTGACTGAGATTTTTATGAGCAAATAATCAAGGACATGCAGGTACCATAGACTGCTGCTTATAAGCGCTCCTGCATATAAGCCCCTCTGTCTATAAGCCCATCCAAAATCCTTTACGGAGTTGTATAAGTTCAGGGCTTATAAGCAGCAGTTTATGGTAATTATGTGCCTCTAAAGGCCAGTGGCAAATACCTTACTGCACCTTTTTTTCATCTACCTGATGTTTTTACAGTGTATAAATAGTGATTAAAGATTAAAGATCAAAGATTTAAAGATTTTTAATGATACAGGGACCCTGCTCAGTCAACAGTTTCTAAGTTTTTTCACTGTTATTAACCATCGTAGCGGACCTCTCAGAAAACAGTTATGTGTTTAAACAGATTCAAATATCATGTCTGTGGATTGTGATTGGTAAAGTTTCAGTCCATTTTGTTGGGTTTCTGTTAGGATGATTGGCAGCACAATTCTTAGTTAGGTTTTGAACTTCAGAGGTTATGTGTTATTGAAAGGTGCAGTAATATTGGTTATTTTTTTATGGAGAGCCTTTTTCTTTAAGTGTTTATCAAACAATGATGAAATAGTGAGACAAACTAATATCAATGGCAGGACTTGAGCACTCAAGTCAGCCCTTCATTAATTTTCCTTATGTTATTATTTTTATATTTTGGTTTGTGTTGTCCAAACCACAAAATGAAAGCTATCCTCGAGCAAACTGAGTGGAACTGACTGCAAGAACACAGAGAATGTGTTAACTAAAATATATAGTGAGTTAACCTGGTCTCAGTCATTGTTCCCTCAAATGAAATGTCACGACGAGTCCTGGCTCAAATCCTGACTTGGTATTTAGGTATCCTCAAAAAAAGCTGAGATGACTAGAACTAATTTACAGTGGGACCCCTGCAATTTGAATTCAGTTATTTTGAACTCCCCGTTATTTCGAACTCAAAGTCACTTTCCCTGGATATGCACTCTTGGTTATTTTGAACTCCTGCTACATCGACCTGTTTTTCGTTTCCGTCTAAGAGTTTGAAATAGCAGGGTTCAGCTGTACTTGAATCAAATGCTACAATAAACATAAACCCTTAATTGAGCACAACCAATGATCTATTCAGCAACCCTGACTGAAACATAATTCTTTATTGTACTCAGCCTTTGTAATTGGTAGGATGTAAATAAATGTATTGTAAATTTAATTTATTGTTATTAAGTGAAACAATAATAATTGTTATCAGCTGGTGATACACAAGTCTGGTCTATTCAACGGACCAGACTTGACAACATCATCAACTGACAAACACTATTCACTTGAATCTGAAGATGACTTCTGCTCAGGTTTTCGAAACATCAGTCACCAACAACAGTTCTTTTCAGAACTACCCTCACCCTGACGATCACACAAGATGAACCACTGATACTCGTGGGCTCAAACCATTTACTACATGTAATATAGTTATTCTAAAAAATAGAAAAAAAATCGAAAAAAGTCTTGTTTTAGCAGACGAGTTATATGATAATTCAGTAGGGATGAGCAAAAAAAACTCATAAGATGCCTGACACCACTGATAAATTAGATATAGGGCTCAAAAGGCTCTTAAAAGTGAGAAATATTCGCTGGTAATCTAAACGTTTCGGGCTTGGCTTACTGAAGAAGGGCTAAGCCCGAAACGTTGATTACCAGCAGATATTTGACACTTTTAAGAGCCTTTTGAGCCTTATATCTAAGTTATATGATAGGCCATTTCTGAATTACGTTAGCCTCTTTCTCAAAGCGAGTCTTGATGCCCATCCTTTCATATGAAGATGAGATTTCATTCACCTGCAAATTAAGCTCATTTTCATATGAATGATTGTGCACCAGGCCTCGCTTTGATAGAGAGGCTTACAGCAACTCAGAAATGGGCTATTAAAAGGGGCAGTTAAGAGACTACAATTTTACGTATTTTTTAAGCTGAAAATAAGGACATCATTTTCCCTTCCAAGGGCGCCAGATCCATGATCATGATCTATCAGAAAACAGGCAATAATCCGAGAAACAGTCAGATTTGTAGATTGCCAAATCTACAAATCTGACATGGCGAATCTTGAAATGATTAGCCTAATGTTTTTTCTTAGTTCGTCGTTTACAATCCTTGTCAATCTTCTCCGTCCTTAACCATCCTTGTTTCTTTATGGTTTATTATTATCTCTTTGAAGTTTTTAGACTATCTTAGTAAACTTTTATTGTCAGGTTTTCTTCAATTAAAGGTAGTTTTGCATGCGGCCAAAATAATTGAAAATATCGTGACTGAGCTCCTTTAAGTGATAATAAAATGCAAGCTAAGGTTTTCTTCAAGAAAATAGTCACTAATGTTAGGTGGAGGAAGAATGTCAGATAACCAGTCAAGATAATTAAACTTAAATGGATTAAGCTTATAAAGAGACGTCCTGTACTTTGACTGTGTAGAAGCTTTTTTTGGTGAAATCTACTTTTTGTTTTAACTGAATTGTTACAGATCAACATGATGTGAGAAGCTTGCTCGAGTTATCCCGAGAATACCAAATCACAAAGCTGGCAACTCGCTGTGAAGAGCGCCTTCTTCAGAAGCAAAGTTCCGTCGAACTTGTAGTCTTGGCGCAAGAATTTTCACTCAAACGGCTCCTGGAAAAATGTCTGGCTTCTCTTGGCAGAATGAACCTCCAAGATCTGAAGAACTGTCCCGGTTTTGACAACATTGAAGCCGAGAATCTGGTTTGCCTCTTGAACAACCACCTTCGTTGGCTGAAAGAGCAGCACGCCCGAGAAATACGGCAGTTACGAGAGCAGTCGTTGAAGGAGAAAGCGCGCATTTTGGAGATCGTTAACGAGCTGAACAGTTGCTGGGGCTACAACAAACTGCCAATCAGAGGTTGCGCGTGCGCATCGTATACCAAGTCCTGTGACAATTGTAACACGGTACTCGAGAAATACGTGAAGACAAAGTGTGGGGAACTTATTGAAGCGCTTCAACAGAACATCTAGTGAACGGACTTCCCTGTGAGAACAGAAACCGGTTTGATTTATAAATCATGTGCTTTTGTTGCTAACGTTCAAGTTGTAGATATTTTCCCTTTCTCGCAGACTGTACATATATCTTGTTAACCATGCGTGAGGGCCATTCAGGAAGAATATTGACCCGAGGTGTTGACAGTACGGATACGGCCGATATTCTTTTAGTGCGGTCTCGGCAAGTTTGGTTAGGTTGAAAAATGTTTGACCCGCAAATGGAACAATCTGATTGGTTGATTTTGGTTATTAACCTAAGGTAGTCGTTTAATAATAACCTCTCACTAACTGAGCGCGAGGGACGTACTGGGGAATATTGACCGAGGGCCAATATTCCCGAGTACGGCTCGAGCAAACTAGGTTAGTAAGTAGTTTATTACATGGCACTCGGGCCATGATTGTTTATTCAATGTTCCGGCTTTCGAACACACAAGAAAGCATACGTTTTATGACCGTTTTGTATGTACCGTCCGTATGGCAAAGTCCCGACCAAGAAAGAATCAATCAGAACGCTCCGATTTAGTTCTTGCCATTTACTAATCTAGGACAAGAGACTATGTTTCTTGTCTGGGACATTTTTCGCTTTAGCGCAGTGTTTGTAAATGAAAATTGTATTAAATAGCAGTATTATTTCGGGGCATTGGCTTCATTTATTTCATTCGTAAAATGATGAAATGACTCGCAGTTGTGTTTGCAATAATGCAGTTGCCAAATAAAAGACTTAAAAGACTCTTGGGCTTTTCTGGGCCTTTCAATAACATGCGGACTCTAAAATTCAAAGCTCAGCCGACAAATGCGTTTTTCGTTACCGTCAATCAAATGTTCCGCGGCTCCTCCCAGCTTCCGACTACTGCCGAACACTGTTTCGTTGTCTGAACTGTGCTCAACTCTTTGATTACCTCGCGCTCGGCAGTAGCCGGAAGCTGGGAGGAGCCGTCGAACATTTGATTGACGGTAGCGTAAAACGCATTTGTCGGTTGAGCTTTGAATTTTAGAGTCCGCATGTTATTGAAAGGCCCAGTAATGGGGTTTCTTTGAAACCTTGACATTCATTTTTCGGTTTTCTTTGAAACAATGTCTGTATAATTGTAAACAAAACTGCGATTGCTACCTTTTAGTCATAGATCAATTATTATCTATGATTCCTTCAATACAATGTGCTTAATTGATCATTCCGTCGCTTCTTACTTTGTTGGATAAGGCAGCATCCACACTACGCCGGAGAAATTTAAACAAGCAGCTTTATTTCTACTGTTTGCCCTCCACACTGATCCGTCACGAAAACGGAGCTTTTCGAAAACGCTCTTCAAACCGGAGGAATTTGAAAACGGCGGTTTTGCGTTTTAGTGTGGACGGAAGACCTTTTGAAAACGGAGCTTTTCCAACACGATTTAGTCACGACAATCGTGCGATTTCCCCGTCTGAGTTTTCCTCAAACACAAATCCAAAACGGCCGGTGATTGTTGCGTTTTCAAATTCTTCCGGCGTAGTGTGGACGGAGCCTAAAATTTGCTACAAAACGTTGTCAACCCAGACAGTCATGATAACGCGATACCGTAACGCCTAAATTGAGTCAAAAAAATCCTTTCTGATATGACGTAGCACAGTGTCTGTTTAACAAATCGACTTCAGTTTTTCATGCGTCTGTCCTGTTATTGATCATGAATTTCGTCATAACATTGTCAAAGTAGCTGTGGATCGTAAAACATTGTTTTTCCCTCGGGATCGGTTATGAACATTTCCTGCGCAAACATAGCTCGCAGCCAATCAGAGGAAACTATAGGGATCGTATTACGGCATCAGTTTGGAATTTTTCTGCCCGGCTCTACCTTTCGACGTAGCCGTGGCTAAGTCGAGAAAGCGCTGGGTTCGAGAATAATATGTATACATTGCTCTTCCGATTTCTATCGATAACTTGAACCAAAAGTCGTTTTCCTCAGACGAAATGAATACTGTAATCTTACCCCCGATTTTTCGAACTCTCCAGGTTAGAAAAATCGGGAATCCACTGTATAAAAAAACAGTGAGCTTAAGCAAACCAAGATGGCAACCAGATCGCCATCAAACAAAACAATGGTTGTGCACGTGCGTTATAAATCTTTGCACATTTCTTCGCAGTCCTCTGCACAAGACTAAGTTCTGCATATTTTGGAGAACGCGAACGACAGCGGCTAATTTTTCGAATTTTCATTTGGAATTGAAATCTGGCGTTACATATTTAGCTTGAGCAAGTTCTGAGGTCAGTAGGCGCACTGAACAGATCGCAGTTCGAAGGTAAAATATAAATTCATTTTTTATTAGGCGTTGTCCTCGGGGTCACCGTTGTCATTGCTTAAAAACGCTTAGCTGTTACGGAAAGTTCCGGTTACTCGTTTTCAATTTTCAGTGTGTTTGCTATCATTTTAATTCACTTGTCACAAACTTGTCACGTTAATGTCTATTCAAACTGTGCCAATTAACTTAGGAGTTATTTATCTACTTTTCAAAAGGACTTAAGTTAAATGTACAAAACATTATGTATTATTTGTTTTAATTTACCTGTGGAAAATTACTTTGTATTGTTTTAATCAACAATAGCTTAAAAGGGTGTGCATTTTCTCTCACTTAACATTTTTAAATCTCTATTTTAAGGTGTCACTGCCTTAGCCCACTGTCATATTTCGCACACCTCGCATTATTGGCCGTCAAATAACAAAAAAGAAAATAACAGGTTATTATCATTCTGTGGCCTCTCGGAAGCTATGCTGTTTTTGAATATTTAATGACCCATGTCAGCTGCCTGCAGACGTCATTTCCATATTCTAGCAAAGATACAAATCCTGATCCGCTCGGCTGAAGATATTTGGAGTTATCAACAAAGACCTGAAGGTGGGGAATTCTAAACCTGTGTTATTTTCCTTTGAAGTTGCTATCGGCTAACAGGTTAACTGTAAAATCATTTTTTTTGTCTATGTGTGGTTACATTTACGGTCAAAGTTCCTGATCAGTTTGCTGGTAGCTGCATAGAAACTAACATGCCTGTCGGTTCAAAAATGAATTTTATTCCTTTATTGAAATTTCGCGTGGTAATCACAATGTCGAAAGTTGCATTTGTTCGGATCAAGGTAAAATTGAAAGTGTTCCACGCCTGTTAAAATTTCGAGCGTATTTTATTCAGAATGATCTTCGTCATGCAAACACTGTTTGGGTGTGATCGACCAACGGAAGCCGTCGACTATAAAATAAATTTAAATTAAAATGATCTTTTATATTTTTCATTGTATTCATAAAGAAAATGTCGGGCGTTGAGGTCACTTCAAATCCTTACATTCGCTTTCAACCTCCTTAAAAGTTCCTTTCCTTCCACTTTTTCCAGATGTAGTCTATCCAAGCTTTCGTTTCGGCAAATTTTACATAAATGTTGTGGTTATAATGTGTGACCAATATGAATTTTATGAACCTTTGCAATTGATGGATTAATGTAAGAGGTTGATCCAAAACTTTTTATGACTTTCGCACATTTATAGAAAACCACAGCTAAAACTGAAACTCGACTAAAATTCAAAAGTGGCCTCGGATTCATATACAGCTTGAGCCCGTTGTAAAATGCGCTGAATTCTGCCGAATTTTGGCTAGTTAATTTAACGGCTGGGTGAAAGCTGTCAACATTTTTCACTCACTTATTTTAAAATACTTAAGTTTGTGCTTTTTTGAAATAAATTTAAGCTCAGTATTTTCGATCCACTCATGGAAGGTCAAAGACGATTGATAAAAAATATATATTCAACAGAAAAGAAAATATATCAAGGCAAGTCATGCTCTTTTCTGATTCCTTGAGACCAACTGGAGCGAATATCAAAACAAAAGTTAGGTGGTGTTTAAAGCGAGAGACTGGTAGGGTTAATTGTGGACAATTCGTCGACAGCAAAGAGTTCTCAATAAAAAAAAGCCACTATGTGAAGGAAGTTCTCAATATTATATATAAAAAAAGAACTGTAAAAAAATTGTTTTGGAATGGAAAAATACCCCGTAGTTCTCGTTTAAAACAATTCTCGACAAACTATTTTTCCACATCTCTGAGGCAGTAGTTGAAAACTAAACAACGACAAACTAACATCAGTGTTCATTACCAGCGGCTTCAGCTGAAAAGCATACAGCTATCACCTGCACAGCGAGCGGTAGTTACCAAGATCTCACAGAAAAATTTACTTGTCGATACATTTAACCTGTAGCAAGGGAAAAAGTAAGCCTCTAACGAGCACTAAATTGTCCACTTGTTTAAGCAGTAAAGTGAAATAAACAGCGACCTAAAGGAGGTGGACACCTGATGACAAATTATATCACGTAGTATACTTATTAGTATAGCAGCACTGCCAAGCATATGGTCTTAATGCTTAACAGTTAGCCTAGCTAGCACTCCGGTTAGCGTAAAAGCTCTATGGGCAGCCTAAATAGCACTATTGTTAGCCTAATTTACCTTAGAAAGCTTGCGGTTAGCCTACATATTATTGGGCTTAGCTTTAAGCCATCGATGGCCCTGAGGTTCTCGCTTGGTATTTCAACGACCTGGGTCCAATCCATCTTAAGGTCATTTTTTATTTAACTCGACAAAAGTGCAAACTGTAATCGATAACTCAAGTGTTAAATTTAAAGACGTTTCGCACAGGGAACCTCCAGGAGGTCGATGCCATATGTAAATTGTATCAGCTACAGTCGAACCTCGGTTGCGACCACCTCTCGTAAGCGAACGCGGCCACTTTTAGATCTTAAAGTTTTTCAATTTCCTTTAGTTTTTAACCTCTCGTAAGCGACCACTTGACAGATAATAGAGCGAAATTGGATAATATGGTGTTATAACATTATTGCATTCCTGGATAGTACAAGATACAGAAATTTCTCAATAGGAAGTACAGGATTTTTTCTTGAAATTGACTTTTCATATGAATAAAACATTTAAAACACGGGGTAAATCTCTCCAGTTACCATATGCTAATGAGGCAAAATTTTTGCCCAATATGGTAAGCTCTCGTAAGCAACCACCTCCCGCAAACGACCAGCTAGGCTTGACATTTTGGGTGGTCGCTTACGAGAAGTTCAACTGAATTTTTAAAAGTTGTCTTAAATTAACTCTCTAGTCTTTCGAGGTCGTAGCTGTATTAAATTAATATTGTTATTTTTTTCAGTTAGCTAGACACTGGTATGGATATAAAGGACATTCTGTTGTGGCATGACGTCAAAGTGTCCGTCATTGTGTTTGTCAGCGGCTTTGTTCTCCTTGTCTGCCTGACACAGTTCAGTGTGGTCAGCGTTTTCACCAACATAGCGCTGGTCTGCCTCGCTCCGATGTTGGCCCTACGACTTTTGTTAACTGCAAGATCAGCGTTTCTGAGAAGCGAATTTGAACACCCGCTCAAGTATGCCTTGCCGGTTCCTTGCGTTTTAAATATGGAAGAGTATATTCCTTTTAACAAGCTTATTCATATATTTGCTACACATGATTTAGCTCTTTTTGCTGGGTAAGAAACTTGTACCCCCGCGGTTTTGGGAGCGGACTTTGCCGTCATTTGATAATGTCACACTAATGTCTCCTCAATTTTCGGAACACTTACTAGAGTTGGAGCCATTTTTTAATTGCATGATAGAACTCGTAAACTTAATAGGAGCGCTTCAACGTAGGAAGATTTGTTCGCCCAACTTGCGAAACTGTGGCCAGACATTTTTTTTCTTTCCTCTCGAAAAGGTCAGTGGCCACTAATGATAAGTAAAAGTGGTCTGTGATTTTCTTGTCACATGTTACAACTAAATCAGCACATTACAAAGCCGAAGACACGGGGGGAGAGTCTCATAAACTAGATGCTAAAACATTTCCTCATATTACAGAAACATTTACACTTTTTAGAGCTGGCCATGATTAGAGTATTGCCTAGTTCCTGTACGGCTTTCTCTCAGGCCTTCACGGTCAATCGATTTCGATGACCTATCGTCCGAGACGGGGAGTAACACAAACTTTCGCCTCGGGCCACGTGACCTGAAAACGATTGACCGAAGCGAAATATCGAGGCCTAGGAGCTAGGTAAACTAGAATTTACAGCAAACCTCAGTGTATAATGAAGGAAAAAACCTAACCTCTTCCGAGATTGACTGCATTCACTTTATCACCAATAAGTAATGAACTCCCAACTACAAAGATAATAGTTTCAGTCGTTATAGGTCAGATGATTTTTCTATGCAAACTCACTCAGATAAATCGAATATTTAAATATTCTTTCTTGAAGTGCGCGCGTGTCATTCTCCAAAACTGAAGCAACACAACTTCCGAAAAAAATTGAGTCATATGATAATTATCGCAACTACGTTTTGTTTGAATTGCAGATCATATTTATCGAAGGACATTGAAGTATCTAAGGATAAGGTAAGTATCAGTGGTTTATAATTCCGTAAATGTGTGTTCTATTTGGAATACTTGTTTTTCAAATTCAAGTGAGAAAGTAACATGCAAATAAAAAACACTGATCGTAAGTAGAAATTTTGCAGATTAAACAATGTTAACCAGTGTAGCAAGAAATGGAACACTCGACTGGGGGAGGGAGGGGGGAGGGGTAAGGCACCAGTGGTTGAATTTTGTGGTGATGGTTTTCTTTTCAAAATCCCAAAACAGGCTGACCAACTCGGTGAAAAAGTTGCTGAGTTTGCTGTTTCCATGACTACAAAGCTGAGAGGACTTTTCTTGGTCGATGACTTATCTGACTCTCTGAAGGTAGGATGCCCTGAGGGAGGGAGCTAATCTACAAAGTTTTATACCGGGGAGGCTCGCCCCGAGATCCAACCCAAACCTTTTGTATACCAGTTTGTCAGAAAACGTACCCCTTTCACGTACCTTTAATCAAAAAAGGTAACCACATTCACATGCTTTCATAACCGTCCTGTGTTATGAATAAATCGCCAGGGTTTCTCAAACGCTAGACAACCTGCAGGTCATAAAAAAACTGGGACTCACAGAAGCTCTGGCTAATTAACTAAGACTCCCACTACTTTACCCTACTAAGTTATTAATTTCTCTACTTTACTGCCGTGTTCGCTCATGCCACTTAGTCAAGCGCTCTGACTCACGCATGCATAGTGACTGCACTCGCACTCACACAGCGTACACGCGCGCACGAGCTGACGCGAAAGTGAGTTCGTGTCAGAAATTTCGCGCGTTGCATAAATGCTGCCTCCCCAGGTCCCTCTCTACAATAAACATAATTCTCGATACAAAATAGAGGAGTTTTGGATGAAATTATTTTCAGAGGATTTTAACTCCGTAAAAAAAATGGAAACGTTTCTAACTTATCAGAAAATTAGATACTTTCCCATCCAATCAAGTAACGTAATGATTTTCTAATTTCACAGTTGTTGGTAGGCTTGTACGTTCTCTCTTACGTGGCTCAGTGGTTCAGCGGCATAACGCTGATTTTCATGGGTAAGTAATTAGAGAGTTCTGAAACATAATTTTGTCTTGCGGATAAAAGGCTAGTACAATCCAGCACTCACCTGGGACAGAAACAACAAGTCTACATCGGGCCTGGATGTACTATACCTCTGCAGCTCAATTTCAGTTTCCGTAGCATGGAGGGACTAAAGGGTGGCACACGGAGACATGTAAGAGAGACTTTTGTCTCCGCAACATGTTGCATGAAATTCAGCAGTTTTGAATTCGTGCGTAATGAAGCAGGGACAAAATGACCTCCATTTTTTAATGTCGCATCATGTACACTGCTCTTGCAAACTGTCACCGCTACAACATAAGAATGAACCAATATCCGCTTGCGTACTGTCCCTGCAACATACGTCCTATGCGTATACACTAAGGGGCTTGTCCCAGCTTCACGTTCCCGCAACATGTCCCCTAGTGTGTGCCGACCTTTTCTTAACGAGTCTTTCCTTGGCTTGCAGCATTCATTGGAGCTTTCACCATTCCAAAGATTTACGACATGTACAGGGTAAGTATTCAAACTTTTTTGCTGCTGTGACAATGAAGAAAATCTAATTAATTTCTTCTTTAATGCAACAAAAATGCGATATGCCAGGCATAAATGTAAGTAAGTTGACTCGTTTCTTTTTCAACAATAATTTTTTTTTTCTGCGTGGAATCAAGCCATAGTGTTTAGGTTTTATTTTAACATAGAGAATGTATAACTAAAGTTAATATTGACAAAACCTTGTTGAGACTAGAGGTCACTTTTGTACTCTTATAAGGATATATTTACTTAATTAAAAGAAGGGAAAACGTTTATCCCTCGGCGGCCTCCACCTATTCAATGCTAGGTCAAGAGGGTATCAGTAGAGTTTTCCTTAAGTTTAAAAACTGTAGACAACTTTAAGAAGGCCGGAAGCCATTAAAGTTCACCTAATTGACGTGCGAATGCCGTAGGTATCCAATTACTGTACATACAGGTATCAAATAAGCCATTTCCAAGTTTCTTTTTACCTCTGTTTCAAACTGAGTCCTGGCGCACAACCTTTCATACGGAAATGTGCTTGATTTGCAAAGCAATGAACGTGCAAGAAAACCACATTTCAATATGAAAGGTTGTACACCAAGACTCGTTTTGAAACAGGTAAAAAGCAACTGGGACATGGCTTATTGATACCTGTAATTGGATAAGGTAAGAGCAACTCGAAAATACCCTGGGCGCCAAAGTTTTTTTCTTGCGCGGTTTCCGTTGCCGGTCATGTCTCTATTGTGACCCGCGCGGCTTCACCTCTCGCGGTTTCGCCTCTCGTGCCAGAGGCCTTCGGCTGCCGAAGCGAAGCGAAATATTTCCGTCCAGCGCGCGTGAGAAAAAAACCTCTGGTACGGAAATGGCTTATTACAAAAAGTTAAAATTGATTCCTGAAGTTGGACACCCACGTGACCGCGCACCGATTCATTGGCCAATAGGCGCGTGGAGAACCAATCACGATCGAGAATTTTGTTATAGCTACGATTATGGTACTATAATAATCACGTATATGAACTAAAGTACATGTTTCTGCTTTAATTTCTAGACGGAGATTGATTCGTGTATGGGAAAAATAAAGAGTGCTGTAGAGGACGCCACTGGCAAGTAAGTGCTTCTAAACAGTGAAGAGAAAGTTAACAAGGACAACTTTTTCTACCTACCTGAACGCAAGACACAAAGACTAAACTGCAAAGTTGTGGCTGAAACGGAGATTAGTCCACAGTCATTCTTTCAATAACGACAGCGAAGGTCTTGCGAGGTCCCAAAGGGTCCTAAAGAAACGAATACTCCATATTCACCACAAGAACCAAAGCCTTTGATTTTTATGCTGAATATACAGTATAGATACTGCGTTTAGTTGAGCAATAAAGTAAACTTTTTGCGTCCCAACAATAGTGTAGCGCGGATTAACCCTCGTACGTATAAGCTAACTCATACCTTCACCGTGGTACATGGGGGGGGGGGGGGGGGTGGGGGGAATGTGGAAGGAACGCCCCTGTTAAGGCACAGCGAAATTACTTTGCATTGATTAGATAGCCCTGAGCTTGCTCTACAAAATGATACCATATTTGTTGGTTCGATCCGCAATCTTGGATTTTATTGTTTTCTTAAAAAGAAAAAGAAAGAGTCAAGAAATAACGGAAATTAATACAAAACTATCATTTCCTTGTCAATTACGCACGTAACTAGTTATAATCCTGTGTTGGGGTGGAGAAGGCACTGTAAGGGCAAAGTATCGATATTTTTTATCATAATTTTTTTATTTTTTTATTTTAATTAATTGCTACTTACACTGCTTACAATACAATATTAGTGTAGTTACTTACACTACTTACAAAAGACTTATTACGTACGCCACTTACGATACTAACACTCA
The DNA here is from genome assembly GCF_042242905.1 of Orbicella faveolata. Classification (NCBI taxonomy): domain Eukaryota; kingdom Metazoa; phylum Cnidaria; class Anthozoa; order Scleractinia; family Merulinidae; genus Orbicella; species Orbicella faveolata. The sequence continues at coordinate 8,031,840 of NW_028301541.1, forward strand.
CTCTATACAATACGCATACTCGCTCTACTAACAATACTAATACTTACACTGCTTACAATACAACATAATTAGATTACTTGCGCTACTTACAATTCTAGCACAGCAAGATCATACCAGTTTACTTCTGTCAGCAATGTAAATTCCGAATTACGAATTACAGAAAATATGCATGGTATATATGCGCCTTGTTTCTTTTCCTTTCATTTTTATTTTCGTTTTCAAAAAAAAGTATCGATCTTGCACAAGAAGACAAAAAGACGATCTCAGCCAGCACTTGCAGCCACACCGCTTGATTAGAAGTCAAATGCATTGACCATTCGGCCAACGCGTCTCCGTGGTAAATAAAAGGATGATTGTTACAGATACCAGAGCTCTTCGTTTTTAAAAGACTGAAACGAACAGTTAAACAATGGAAGCTTCTGGGATGGGATTGGCGCGTAAAAGCAGAGGCATGCATTTATTAATCTTAAAAGTTGTATCATTTTTTCGTGTAGGATTACTGCAAAAGTACCGCTGACAAAGGGAAAAGAAGCTTCGACTTCTAACGACAAGGAAGTCCACGAGGATATCGACAACGATAAGAAGGCATCTTAAGTGAAACCGTTAACTACAAAATCAAATTGCTAAAAATAGACAAATCATAGGATAATTCTTATAATTTGAGCCCATTGTTTTCAATTATAATATTTAATTTTTTTTATTGCTACAGTCTGGTACCCCAAAACCAAGACACATTTTGTTAATTACAGAGTAACATCGTGCTCCTTCGTCTCCGACTCCCTACACAAGGGGTCTGCGCAGTTGACGTGCTGGAATTGCAGTCACCAGTTAAAATTTTAGGCATTTCTCAGCTATCGTTAAAGTTTTCAGATCTCAGATGTTAGCTATCAGTTAAAAACACATCACTTCTCATTTGACAGTTAAAATTTGACCAATTCTTAGTTAGAAAATACCTTTTTTATTGTCAGCCTTGTTTTGGACATAACTTATGTCCCTATTTCGTTCTCGTTCCCACTGCTGATTGATATTTCCAGCCGAAAAGAACTGGCCATGTACTCAAAGATCTAATACTTCCTGTGCGAGGGCCTTTTGGAGCTTAGGTTCCAGTAGCTGGGATAATCGAATATCTCTGGGAATAAGAATATGATGAAAGTGAGGGTTTTTATCTGCTGGAAATGGTTGCTCCGACTCTTAAGTAATTTTTTTTGCTCAAACTTGAAGTTGAAATGATCGATTCAAAAGAGCCCACTTATTCAAGAAAACCCAAGAAGCCTTAGAAGTTAGTTGCACAAGTTATTTGAATCCATTTAGTACGTTAATTAAAAAAATTCTTAAATTCGTAGCCTTAGATCAAAAATCAATAAATTATAATAACGAATCCTAACATATCCATAATTATAAAATAAGGATAAAAATTGTAATTTTAATTTACTGTGTATAATCAGAAGACCAAGTGTTTACAGTCAATTAAACAAACGTCCAAACCAAACCAAACTAATTCTCTTAGTAACGTTCTCGTTGAAGTCGCCAATGCCACGTTACAGGTACTTTCCAGAGAGAATTGAGAGTACGATAGTTAATCCCCCATAGTTCTTATTCTCAAATTAATCACTCGCAAGTTATTGTAAGATCACTCTTGGTTACAGAATCCCAGGAGAGTGTGGAAATAAATAATAATGTGACGTGAATTTTACTCAGGTGGACAGCCCAAGTGACTTTGTACGTATTTTCTGAGATCCTTCGCAAAAACATCTTAGTAACGCTCTCAGAAACGTTATCTGCGGAAGGAATGGGTACTGTGTCTAAAAATAACTTGATAGGGATTTCCTTAGGCATAAGGCCTGCCAGTGGGGGATTAACTATTTTACTCTTAAGCCTCTCTTGGCACTGTTAATATCTGGTACAGCTACACCAGAACGTACCTTTTAACAACTCTTTGGACATTTTGTTATCAGTTTATTTATCAAAGATTGTTTAAGTGCAATGATGATGTAAAAAGAAAGTTATCTTATTAAAATATAGCAACGCTTGAAGCAAAAGCCAGACAAATTTGTTGTGCATTATTGTATATGTAATAGGACTTCATGCTATTCGACTTAAAAAAAGGCGGCTGAAAAAAATTCCGAGGAATGACAAGATTGGACGAGGTCACGGGCCAAGCACATATTGGCAGTCAGAGAATTTTTATAATTAAATAACTAGATAAAACCGTATTTCCTGTTAATTTTATCGCGTACAGAACTGTCCAAATTACTTGTAAATTTGGACACAAATTAGGAATTAATCTGCAGTATTAAAATGAAAAGATAGTCGTGTGTGCTTTATAGGATTTTGTGTAACAATGTAATTTATCTTTAAATGGGCTCTTTGCTCTACAATGTTCGCTATATATTAAACCAACCAGTCCTGTAAAATTCTCAGAACAACTCTGACACTGACAGGTACTTACATATACTTTATTTTGCCTCGAGCAGTTGGGGCTTGCTAGGCTCCTAGCTTAAACAGCTAACGAGTCGAGTCAAAGAAAACTTAAAATCTAACTAAAGAGAATTATATCTGTTCGTGTAATAACTTTACTTTACGTCATTGGCTAATCAAGTTATTTGTTAACTTAAACTAAGATACTAAAACATTGGATCACGTATGCTCGATAAACGTGTTTGTTGCATTTTTTCTTACAATCCCGAAAGGGTGCAGGAATAAGGAAAAATTTTATTTACGTAAACCTTAATTTTGGTTACTTATTCCACAGATTTTCGAAAGCAAACAGCTGCGCGAACAACAAAATTGTCTTGCGACCAAATTGTATCGTCCAAATCAGCCCCTGGTATTTTCCGCAGGCTAAAGTTCCAGCCATTTTTAGAGTCCGGCGAGCTCCCAAAACGGCTACATGGAAATCGACTCTAAACCAATACTAGAATCAAATCGTAGTATTATTGCTGGAATGGCCTCAGGTGCCAAAAACCTTCCGCCGACGGCGCGGTGGCATGGTACCTAAAGGCTAAAAATAAATTGATGCGGATTGGTAAGTTGCTTGTAGATGGGAACACACCCACTTTTATAACAAGAAACATTATCTGTGGGTGGGGAGGGTGGGTAATTATTTGCTTTCTAAGAAAAAAATGATCGCAGTTTAGAAATTATTTCAAACTTTCCTTGTTTGGAGAAGTACTGGGTATTTTGCGACGGCGAACACCATTTCTTTTCGTAAGATACTCTACAGACTTGAAATAATAGATGTAAGAATCGTATGCATTACCTCTCCCTAGTTGGTATTGTTGATTTTCGTGTTTAAATGGAGTGACGCCTTGGAACGATTGTTTGCAGAAACCCAGCTTGTCCCCAAAGGAAACCTGAAGTCCGATCACTCCGATTTTTCCGCCTAAAAATGCCTCCTAGAAAAGCTAAACCCAAAGCACCAGCTGCTACAGAGGTTGTAAGCAGTTCACGTTTTAAAACTCTGAAGGTGACTGAGCGCATCTCGATCAAAAATTTTGTGGAAAAACACAAGTTGAAGTTTGCAACTGGAAGGGGATTTTATCAACTATCCAAACCAGAAACGATACAGTTTCACAAAGAAGTTGTGGTCAGGAGAAAATCCGATGGAACCATGGCATCCGGAGACGAGGTACAGTAGCTAAATGATAAGAAATGGTGCTGAGTTTCATCATGGAAATATTTAGATCGCGATTAACGTACACTGAACTCTCATTGAACAGAAACGCAACTTGCTTGGTTAGCCAAACACACATCAAGCTTAAATTTAAGCTCATCAGAGCTTATACACAGGGATTTTTTTCTGAATAAATGCTTGTGGAAATCAAACCCTCCATTTGGACTATTGTAACATCGATAGCAAGAAATCGATTTTATTCTCAATCAAACGGATTATTTTTAACCACTAGGAGAAAACTTGTTGGTACATTGTAGCAGAAAACAGGTGTTAAATACTTAAGCTTAAGTCTACCAACAAGAGATTTGATGTGCTGGTGCATGTTAGCACAAACATACAAACTGAAAATCTTAAATTGTAAATTAGACATTCAGCTTAAATATGTAGTGCAAACTATAGCTTAAGCCAGATAAAGAGTCTTGAAGATTCCTGCTTTTACAGCAGGTACTGTATGTGAATCTCTAAGCATGGTTGTATGTTGAACAGGTGCAATCAGGGCAGTGATTGGCAGAATGTTTATCGAGTTTTTCTTGTGGAAGGGGTAATTTGAACCCAACACCAAATTCAGAATGCCAAACACCAAATGCACTGTTTGCTTTTGGTTAGTTTCACTTGTGTTTGCTTACAGAAAGCTTTTATTTGTTGGAAAGGAGAGCATTATATTGTATTTGGCCCTTTCTAACAAATTAAAGCTAACCACAAGCAAACATGAGTGAAATTAACCGCAAGCAAACAGCGCATTCGGTATTCAATGTTCTGCAAAATGTTTCTTTATAAGGGCTCTAACATGATGTGTTGGTACCTCTTCCTAAATCTGTAAATTTATAGTTACACAAACCCACATAGATGATAAATTATACTCACAAATGACCAGAAATGCTATTCTGAGACAGCGCTAAAACTGTATGCAACTGTAACAATATTATTTAATAAGCTTGTTCCCCTGCAGTTTTTAACTGGTTATACTTTCAAATTTTCCATATGCTGATTTCTGATTGCTTTGCTGTGCCTTTCGCTGTCTTGGATGAGCTGTTTATTCTCTATTTGTATTTGATTATATTTATATGTTGTTTGTGTTGGATATAAATAAATACACATTGACGAAGTACAGTTTATGTTATAATTCAAATTTAAATATTTCTGGCAAACGTGTGAAAATGTTAATTAACAAGATTTTTGTAGAATTATTTATAAAAATAACATTATAATAAATAAGTACAATGTAACTAGCAATATTTAAAGCCTCAAATTTTGTTCTTTTCAGGTTCGTGAATTGCTTGGAATTGCAAAGGAAACAACAAAATTTCACCTGGATAAGGAGAAACTGAAGGATTTTGATGTATTTGTTCAGTCAACGTCGTACAACCGTGTCTTGTTGCCAGATACAGAGTTCCTGTATGATACAGGAGAAGGCGGCACTGTCTCATCAGGGGCGGCAGTGACAGCTTCAGTTGCATCAGATGACACTAAACCTGAACCCAGCACAAGCCGAGGAACTGGCAGAGGAAAGAGAAAAAAGGCAGATGAAGAGGTTATTAAGTTTATTGTTCATGTCAAGTCTCAAACCATAAGATATCATAATCAAACACAAAAGACCATCTTTGTCCACATGTCCAAACACCAAGAAGAGAGTTGAAAATACAATACATAGCAGAGTATTTTTGATGAACTTCAAGGTGTTTGCTATAAATTTGTGGTCAACATTATCTTGAGTGTTTGATATATCTTCTCAATCGAAACTAAAACTGAGACGAAAATAGAGAAATATAACATTACAAAAATCTATATATATGTAAATTAAGATCAGATATCTGAGCATCATCACACTCATGATTTATCCTTTGTTTGAACTTGATGAACTTATTCTACTAAATGAGTTTAAGAGGTTCATGTCAAGTCTTAATTCATGATGCATTGAATAATACTAACTGTAATCTAATGCCATTGAAGGGGACAGTCTTAGTTACAGCAGGACCTGCAACTACTGCCACATTTATTGTTATGGTAGTAGTGTACGCAGGCTTGTTATCATTGTAGTAAGATATAAAATAATTATTGAGCTTGAAATACATCCTGTAACATCAAAACACTTCAGAGTTTTATGTAATATATCAAACATGAGAGGCAGTGTTTCATTGGGATATCTAATCACCGAGAAGAGATTTGAAAAGAGGACATGCAGCGGAGTATTTTTGACAAAATTTGGGGTGTTTGGATAGCCGATGAAACATGCTCTCGAGTATTTGATATATCTTCTCAATGGAAATAAAAACTAAGGAGTAAACGGAGAGGTAAAATTGTCAAAATCCATTCTAATTAAGACTGGGTATTCAAACCCCCTTCACAGTTGTGATTTTCTTTGTTTTGACTTGATGAATTATTAATGTACCGAGAAGTGCATTTTCTGCACTGTTTATAACTCCAATATTTGCAAAAAAATGGTTTCCAAGTGTGAAAAGAAATACTGGCTTGATTTTGGTTCCAGTTTGCAGTCATTTTTATTGAAATGGGTGGCATTTTTCCTCATCAGTCACATAATCTAAAGGTTATGAACATGTACATGAATCTTATAGAGTCTATGATACCTGATAGTAATTTCTTTGATATCTACTGATTGTAACATCATAATGTTTTACACAGTGGCCCCAGCCAGCATTGGACTCATTCAATCCTGTGATTCAGACTCCACTCACTAACTATTTTCGCCACTATGCAACTCCCTCTAATAAAGATCTCATCTGCTACTGACATAAATAAGTTTATGTTATATTTCAGAAGCCTTCTGCAGTTACTGAGGGAAAGAAAGAAGAAAAAGCTCCGTCACCTGCTAAGAAAGCAAAACCAGCAACGACAGCAGGGGCAGGGGCAGCAGCTGCCACGGGAGGAGCTGATATCAAGGAAATAGTCTTCTCATTTGATACCACAGGGTCTATGTACCCCTGTCTTACTCAGGTACAAAATACCATAACGTCCTCACAAAACAATCCCACTTAATTTATGAAAGACCCCCTTCACGACGCAACACTGGTTGCCAACCTGGTTAGTGTGCTAAAATTTAACTGTACATGATTTCGTTTATATTGATTTTTCTATAACATTCATGTTGTCACAAGACTAAAAATTAAAAAAAAAAAAAGATTAAAAAAACAATCTTTTCTGGCAGAAAATTGAACTTTTTCCTCTATGCCCTGTTAATTTATTTTGTCAAGAAGGAACCTTCAGTCGTTCATTTATTTAGCAAATTTTGACCTGAATTACATGTAACTAACTTTTATTTCTTGACAGTTCATAAGACATAATCTGCACTTGCCATTAGACCTCGACTCCTCTCTAAGTATGTTTCCCTATCAGTTTATAGTACACATCTATTAGTGCAAGACACATGCATGTCAGACTAGACATCTGGAGATTTATTAGTCAAGATCTAGAAAATCTTTTATTCAGTAAATAAGGCAACAAATGAAAGAGGCTTTGGCCACTAAATCATTCTTTGTGGTTACGTGTAGCAGCTTGGCCTGTGAATTGTTATTGTCTTCTTTTGTAATCCATCAAATGTTTTTCACTTGCGTGGTCTAAATGTGACTCGTATGACTGAATATGCCCCACTTAAAACTCTGGAATATCCAGGTAATATTCCCTAATTTTCAAAACTTTGCTGGTTTCAAAAATATTTGAAGGATAATAAACAAAATAGCCTGCCTTCTATTTGGCACGAAAATGTGCTCAGATATTGTTCAAACTGTTCCTCAAAGCTCACAGTTTTCCTCGAGCTATGCTCTCAGAAAACTGTTCACCTCTCAGAACAGATAAATATCACAGCATATTCCTGGGCCATTAATGGAGGCTTTTGTTTATATAGTGGGGTATAGGGTAAAAAGATGAAGAGAAAGCCTTAGTAGCAAGCTGATATTCCTCCCCAGACCTTCCTCTGAGCTCACTTCTCACCCCATGTCCCACTGAGGAACCTGCTCACAGGGTATATTATAAGATACCACAACCTGCCATAAATTCTGGGGAAGTGGTGTAGAGAAACAAATGTTGCATACTTGCTTATTTAAAGAAATATTTAATTTTAGATCTTTACATAAATATTTTTTTTCTGACCAGAAAAAAAATATGAGAGGAGAATAAAAAATTAGCAAAATTGGACCAAAAAATAGAGATTGAATGCTTGAAGATCGGCAATCAGTTTTAGTAGCCTGCTTCGTGGATCCTCTTTCAGCTTGGCTGATTGGTTATCACGAATAATTTAAAAATAGTTTGCTTCAAACCCAAAAACTCACGGAAAATTATTTCATTTGTTGATTTTTTAGGTCAGGAAACGTATCGAGGAAACAGTAACTCGGCTTTTCAAAGAGATTCCTGGAATTCGCATTGCTGTGTTTGCACACGGTGACTACCAGGACAAAGAGACAACTTATGACACCAAATGGGTGGACCTCAGTACAGATAAGGAGAAAATATGCAACTTCATCAAGACTGTCTCCTCAACCTGCGGTTACGATTCTGATGAGTGCTATGAGCTTGTCTTGAGACAGGTGCGTGGTATTTTGGCCTGGAGTTTGTCTGGGACGTTTATTTTATTGACAGGCAAATTGTCTCAAGTCGTATACACCTTATTCCAAAATGGCCGCCATTTTGGTGAATTCTTGCGTTTGCCTTCAAATTAACCCTTGTTGCCTCGTTCTTAAACTCGAAATTCAAAAGAATATTTTCCCTTGAACGAGGCAACAAGGGCTAATTAGCAAGCAAACAAAAGAACACTAAAATGGCGACTATTTAATGATTTTGGAATAAGGTGTATTTGATCCAGCTACAGGTTTGCCTCAAATCTGGCTATTAAATGAAACTTTTATTTTCTCCCGAAAAAACGTGCGTTCTGACTTTCGTCAGTTTATGAAGCTTTAAAAATTATTTCACGTTTACTTACAATGCGTTTGATATTACCTGTACAAGCGAAAATTGAGCAAAACTTAGCTTACCTTAGTTTTGTTCCAAACTTTCTTTTGCGGCTTCTTTGCAATGACGTTTCAAGTGCGTGCAGCGACTGATGCACGTGCATTCCAGTGAAGACGCGTTTAGCATAAATTATTTCGTGGAAAGTGACATACCAGCATTTAATGAGAGAAAAATTAGAGGAAGAAAGAAAGAAAGAACTGAGGAAAGAAATGAATAAGGCCTCAGGCGCCGTCCACACGGAGAAATTTAAGAATGCAGCTTTATTTCTATGGCTAGGCTTACCGTCCACACTAATTCGTCACGAAAACGGAGCTTTTCGAAAACGTTCTTCAAACCGGAGGAATTCCAAAACGGCGGTTTTGGGTTTTAATGTGGAGGCAAAACATTTTGAAATTGGAGCTTTTCAAAAACGATGGGGTTACGATAATCATGATATTTTCCTCCCCGAGTTTTACTCAAACACAAATCCAAAATGACCGGTGATTGTTGCGTTTTCAAATTTTTCCAGCCCAGTATGGACGGAAACATCTGATGTTTTGTCGGAGTGAAATCTCCGTTTTCAAATCCCTCTGGCGTAGTGTGGACGCAGCCTTAGTCAAAAGTGCTGTTGAAGACCTAAAAAGATGATTGCCAGTTGGTCGTGTCAACCTTTTCTAGTTAAGAAAGCACCGACATCAAATTTCACCCAACATTTTGTTCAAAAAGTGATTGACGGATTAAAGTTTTTAGCACCGAAAAGTTCGATTTTCAGCACAGTACGTTTTAGTTCGTAGGTTATCGAGTAAGGACGGCGAAACAGGATTTTTTTTTAATACAAACAAAGATTAAAGGAAAAAGTCTTCATAAGTCTTTCAATGGTTGTTTGTTAGGTGGCGCGAAAGGCGAAACAGTATTTTAAATGGGTACTCGGTGAAGGTTGTTTATCATTAATTGCCGAAAAAAAAAAAGAAATTTCGGTTGGGATGTGAATGGTAAGTCTCTTTTAGTTTTCCCAAAAGGAAAATTTCCAAAATAATGGGAACGACATGAAAGGTAGTACAAAATTCCCTAACGGAAAATGTGAGTGCCATTTGCTTTTATCCCGTATACGCGTATACTCTGCCCAGTTCCAGGCGCCCCAAGTAAATTCTGGTAAAGGAACACGCCAAAGTTAATTCGAAATTCCCATTCAGGGTTTCTGCTCACCATTTGCGTAAACTTTGAACCAAGCCATGTTTGAAGTTGCGGTGAAGAATGGCACTCCCATGGCGGTCAAAAACTTTATTTTTTCAGACTAACTCGTTAGCCAGGAAAATTTCAGATAATCCATTCCAACCCAGTATGCTGATGATGTTTCCATTCTTTCTTATGCTGAAATTCTCGAGTTTCCTTTAAGGTCCGTGAAGAACTTTCCTGGACACCAGACTCTCAGCGTTCGTTGGTGATGCTGGGTGATGCCTCGCCCCACCCCCCTTCGTACCACTTGAACAAACTCAAGATAAACTGGCGCGAAGAAGCTAAGAAACTCTACAACGAGATGGGAGTGCGTATATACTCTGTACAATGCCTCAACTATGGCGGATCAGATACATTTTACCGCCAACTCGCCGAGCTCACATGTGGATGGCATTTGAAGCTGGACCAGTTTGCTTCCATCGTGGATTTCCTAACTGCCATTTGTTATCGTGAACAGGGCGTGGAACATCTGGAGGCGTTTGAAGCAGAGGTCAAAGCGAGGTCAAAGGGCTCTGGGTTGAATCGTAACATGCACTCGCTTTTTGACACCCTGGCTGGGAGGAGCACCAGTACCTACACGGGCGGAACAGACTACGGGGGACTGGTACCGGTCAATCCCTCACGATTTCAGGTCAGTGACGTCATAATCTGGTGACGTCAACGACATAACTGCGCAACATTTTATTGAAAACAACCAAACTTCGTAGAGAAATACCAGTTATGCGATGCTTTCGAGCGGTATATCGTTGAATATCCCACGAGTCAATAATTTATTGTTGCCATAATGTTTGCAGCATCTCTCTCAGCTCTCATATACAGTCATGGAGGCTTTCTTTTTGTGTCAATACTTGTAGTAGCCTTCCAGAAAAATAAAGTCTGGTTAGGGGCCAGTTCAAACGTCGAACTACACATGAGACGAATAAAACGGAGCGAATTAAGTTTATGATAAGATCGGCGCTTGACTTAACTGAGTTCGTCCGAATTAAGTTCGACGTTTGACCCAACGGTCAAGCTTTACCCATTAAGATCGACTCAGATTTCAATTTAGTTCGTTTCATAATAAGTTCGGCGTTCGATCTGGGCCTAATATGCTTATTAACTTAATTTTTCTTTGCCAGATCCTGGACGTCGATGAACGCTGTGATATTCGCACTTTCGTCGAGAAGAACGACCTCCCGTTCAAAGCAGGGCGTGGATTTTATGAGTTCACCAAACCAGAGAAGGTATCGGACAAGAAGGAAGTCGTTTTGGTGGACAAAGTCTCCGGTGACATGTTCACTGGGCCCGAGGCATGTGACATGATCGGCGCTGGAGGAGCAAGTAAAATCAAGCCTGCTTCGTTTGAAAAATGGCGCGTGTTTGTGCAGAGTACGTCATATAATCGGGTTCTTATGCCCGATACCGGTTTCTTGTACGAAGTGGACACCAGTCGATAATTTCTATGATTGACAGTTTAGCCCTCGTCCACGCTAAGTCGGAGGAATTGAAAACGAAGGTTTCTCTCTGAAAACGTATCAAATGTTTCCGTCCACACTACGTCGGAGGAATTTGAAAACGCATCAATCACCGGTTATTTTGGATTTGTGTTTGAGGAAAACTCGATCAGGGAAATCAGGTGATTATCGTGACGTCATCGTTTTCGAAAAGTTCCGTTTTCAAAATGGTTTCTGTCGACACTATACAGAAGCCGGCGTCTTCAAATTCCTCCGGTTTGAGGAGCGTTTTTGAAAAGCTCCGTTTTCGTGACGGATTAGTGTGGACGGGGCCTTAGAATATTAGAAAGAAGACACCTTATGTCACGCAAGGCGAGGGATAACAAAAGTCCTGCAATTTTAGGCAATTATGTCACGTTAGTTCATGTGTATTTTATCCACAATTGTGTTCGGTACAGAGTGGTGTTTTGAAGGCGCGACTAAACGAGAATGACGCTGGGGCGGATACAGGATTTTAGAGACGGGGTTGGAGATCCCCCCGCAGAAGGCGGGGGTCCGGTGGCATCCACTCCCGGAAAAGTTTGAAATTGAGGTCCCAGGAAATTGGATTTCTGGCATTCTGAGGCCAAGTTAGCATGTTATGTCTAAGTCTTTTTTTTTTTTTAAATTTAGGGCGTTCGACCAAACCTGCCCCTAGATCCGCCCCAGTGACGGTCCATAATAGTTTTTTTTAGCTCTCGTGTACGTAGTTATAAAACAGGCTGAGAATACGCGAGTTGTCTTTATCTTGAAAAAATGAAACAGGTTTACCGAGTCGCCACGTGTGTTTTCGAGAGCGCACGAGACTCGACGAGGGTCACCGAGAGTCGACAATTCAGGACCGAGAATTGAAACATTTGTCAACTTTCGTTGCAGTTTTAAACCCTACATTTGACCAGATTCCTAGTTATTAGAGTAAATATGAAGACAATTTCAGTCCACTAGCAATCAACAATTGTCAACTTTCGTTGCAGTTTTAAACTCTCCACATGACCAGATTTTGTTATTAGAATAAATATTAAGGCAATTTCAGTTCACTAGCAATCAACAATTGTCAACTTTTGTTGCAGTTTTAAAGCCTCCACATGACCAGATTTTTGGCTATTAGAATAAATATTAAGAAAATTTCAGTCCACTAGCAATCAAGACTCTAAAATAGTAGAGAACAATGATGTGAAGTTTTGAAATGAAAAAGTTCAGTGAAAAGTTGTAACTTACTCCTCAAAAAGGGTCACCATTCATCTCTACTGTTTTTAGTTCGCAATATTTGTTAGTAGATTACAATGAAGTATCTTCTCTCGACATATTGCGTTCTTGGGTTTTGTTGTTTGAAAGGTATACATAGTGCTAACTTTAGAATTTTGATCATAAATTCAACTCACATTGACTTGGAACTCTAAAAGACAAGGAGTCTGTTTGTCGATCTTGCAGTCTTCACAGCAGAATTAGGAGAAACTTGAAAATCATTTAACAGAATGCAATACTTACAATCCTTGTTGTGGATTTAATAGCTCACACACGCCTTTATTGCAGAAATAGAAGAACACTTAAAATTCAAAATGTATCACCATTTTGCACGATACGACATTGTTGTGGAGTTTGCTGTTCACAACCTCGTCCCCAGGGCCTTCTCCACTTTTCAAAAAGGCCGCCATTTTTAAAATGGTCCAGGGGAAGGCCCTGGGAATGAGGTTGTGGTGCTCGTTCTTCACACACTGGGAAAAAATGGTTTGGACCCATTGGTTGACGGGAAGGCTGAGCGGCTTAGATTTCGTCTACTTATAGGGGGAGGGATTCATGCTGACGTCATTGTTTACGTTTTTGCTCATTTGCATAGAGCTTTGCGTAGAGAAGGAAACATGTTAGATATGAATTGACTCCAGGCAGCTAAAGAGCTAGTGAAACGTAATACATGGTGAAATGTTGAGCTCTTTGGCTGTAATATTCAAGGAGATATTGTTCAAAAACTGCAAATTTTCTGGGTGGCAAAAGCGCTAATGAGCTCATACATTCTTTTTAAAATTTTGAGTTTTTAAACCCGTGTTGCACAAAAAGTATGCAATACATCAGACTCATATTCATTGGCAGAGTTAACCGTACTATGACCTTTCAATACTCACACCTAATTTATTTGTAGCTCGATCAGAAACTGAATTGCTTATGCTAATGAGGCAGATGTTGTAAACAAGGATTCCCCTATACCAAGATCCCAGCGCCCTCGTGCGATTTTTAAAGGAGATCAGTTAGTGTTTTTGTCATTTTGGCCACGTACAAAACTAAATTTAAATTGAAGGAATCTGAAAATAATAGTCTGCTAAGATAGAAAAACACCAAAGAGATAATACTAAACCATAAAGGAACAAGGATGGTTTAGGATGGAGAAGACTGACAGAGATTATAAACGACGAACTTGAAAAATTTAGGCTAACTTTTCAAGATGCACAAACCGTCATGTTTAGCGCAAACGTTTCACAAGGTAGAACAAATTTCTGCTTTTCGTAGAAAACAAACACGACGCTACCGCGCCATTCAAGGAGGGATGCATGTTTATAATCCTTATAAATAATGCACACCAGTGGAACTCTCCAAATTGAAAATACAGATTTATTTACAGCCTCTTTGGATAAGCTCAGATAATATACAATTCGGTTAAAAAGCTGTTTGGATACCAACTCGAGCACTTAAGTTTTAGTCCACAATTTCTATATCGAGTTTGGCTATTTACATGTGCAGCTGAATAAAAAAAAATCGGCTAATAACAAAAAAGAAAGAAGAAGTAGTTTTTAACTCTCAGTCTTTCAAAAAGTCCGTAACACTCGCACGAAGAGAAAATGGAAACTTCTCTCCAAAATCTTAATTCACGGCCATAGGTGGTAACCTCGATCCAGAGGGCGGTCGGGAATTGATGACGGTCTCCATATCTTTTATTTGGACGCGTAATTTTCTAATCTCGACTTTCTGCATATCAATCATCTTTTCCATCTCTAAATTTTCGTCGGACATGTTGCGTTTGTTCTCCGAGTTGCTAGGGTCCTCATCTTCGGGGAATTGCTGTTGTTTGCGCATGACACCTAACGCGGTTTCAAGGTCATGGACTTGAGTGCGGGCGATTTTGAGCTCGCGTCTGAGGTCATTTATCTCTTTGATGAGAGTAACGTTTTCCTGCAAGAAAAATTGGCGTTAGAAGAGAAAATAGAATACTTTTAACCCAGTGAAACAGAAGATTGCCTTGTGATTAATAGCGAAATTTACGTTATCAACTTGCGTCAAAATTAGTGTTGTTGGTGCTTCAATGCGAGAATCGAAAGTTAAACAAGCAAGAAAAGCAAGTGGTTTCTTAGATTCTCAATAAAACGCAAGATGAACGCGAGGAAAACGCGAGGAAAACGCGAGTCGAACGCAACGACACTAAACAACGGCCAACAAAGCAAACTGCATTTCAGATGAAAATCTACCACGCTAACGGCTCAATTCCCCACCTGCATAATTCTGACGTTATCTGCTCTGTGGATCTCGGAATCCTTGGCAAGCTTCTTTCTCAAGGACGCTACACTTCTCTCCAGATGTTCTCTCTGACGCGCGTACTCTCTTTGAATGTCCGCGTCCACGCCAGCAGAATCCAGCTAAAAATACGACAAAATTACCAGGTGAACAGGCAAAAGATCGCACAAGATTTCATTGAGGTGGCGACTCGTGTGTACATGGTCTAATGTAGTAACGAAAACGAGATTGAATGAAACGAGTTTTCCCACGCTTAATACTGGCCAGACGACGCTTGGCCCCCTTAATGGAATACACGTTTCCCGCCTTGTTACAGGTTCCATGTTTCCCCGCGCTTGGCACCGGTTCTACGTTTTCCCGCGCTTAGCACCGGTTGCATTTTTTCGCGCATTTAGCACCAGTTGTATGACGCGTGGGACAGGTTAATTGTTTCCCGCGCTTGCACCTGTTGCATGTTTTGCTTTGGGTTGTGATTGGTTCATCGGTTTATGTCTCTTTGCGTTGATTGGTCAGACTCAATTACGTTGGTCCTGGTTTCACGACAATCATCAGCAGGGCCGTCGCTAGTAACACGCAAGAGGAAGCGCTTGCCTCGGACATGTTTTTTTTTTTCGTTTTTGTTGTTTGTTGTCATCGTAAACACCCTAAATACTTAGGTAGGGAATCTTACCATGGGCAGTAAGTCTGTCATATTTTTTTCACGGACATTGCCTCAGTTAAAACTTTTTGTTTCAGGCTACAGCCCTGATCAGAGGAGCGTTCTAAATTGAGAAGAATTTCGAGGTGCTTACCGATTCATCCTGGACATATTTTTGATATAAAGACTTGACATTCTCCTTCAGTTTCTTCGGTTCTTGTATAAAGCCAACGCAGTTGTGGAGGTCAGTTTTAAATCTCTTCACAATAGCTTCGACATCACCAACCTAAGATTAAATACGAAAGCATAATTAGAGAGTAGAAAATAATAGAGAAACTGAGGTGAAAAAAAAAAAACAGAAGAGAAAATTAATGGCAAACCAAACATTCGTGTCACACGACAAATATCTAGACTTTCTACCAAGAAGAAATTAAAAAAGCAAAACAAAACAAAAGCTTTCATCTGAAAGCTCAAGCGAACAACATTTCTTATCCACAAACACAGAACTTTATCTTAATGTTTAAAAACGGAAAATTCCCGATGGGCGGTAAAGATCAAAATAAACGGAACACAGGTAGAGAATTGTATCAGCCATGAAAAGTAAAGAAGTGAAACAAAAGCAGAGAGAGGAAAAACCTAATGAAGAACTGCAATGGCGATCAGTGACGTTATTTACCCTTTGCCTTTGAGAGTGCATTTCTTTGTCGGTAGCCTTCAGTTTAAGTCTAAGCTCGGTGATGTTCAACTCCAAGCTCGTGTTTTGCTTGTGAAACCGTTCAAGCTCACTCTCCATCTGTTGAAAAATAGAAAGGAAAAAAAATTAAGTTAGCGCACTTCTTCCTTAAATATCATGCAACCAAAACTGTTCCCATAGGTTGCAAAGTTTGCTTTCTTTGTAACTACAACTGCAAGATCTCCTTTCGCCGGCACAATAAACCTGGTTGTTCAAATATGACGACACAGTCAGCCGCAATGATATGCACGCACGCACGCGCGCGCAAAGCAACTTTATTTTGATAGCCAAAATCTCATGCCCTCTCAAGATTTTCTAGAGTTAGTTAAGAATCTACTTAAAATTTTACATTTTGATTGTGTCCGTTTAATATGCCAATTCAAGCAGAGATTGTATCTTCTCGGTTACCACGCAGGATACAAAATCAAAACCAATCATGACAACACGAATTTTCTCACCCTTGCTATCCGTGACATTTTTTCCTCACGCACAACACTTTACGTGTTTTCTAGCGCATGAAACCCCCTCCGTGCTTCTCTCCCTTGCCTCCAGTTAATCATTTTACTTTGACTTATGATTGTTTTGAATTCTTACAAATTTTGGCGCTGCGATATTTCGCATCATGAATAGTTTCGTTTTCGCGTTACTTCAGTCTTCATCTGGCTCCGATCAGAGCTGTTCACGTGAAAAAATACGGGCTTGATTTTGGCTTACCTCTTGTATTTGTTCTTTCATGGCTTTAATGTCATTCTCTCTGGGCTCTATTTGTTTTTTCAGCTCCTTTATTTTGTAGTCCAAAACAAACTTGAATTTCTCAAGCTCTTGATTCTTCTTCTTTAAATCATATATTCGTTTTTCCTAGGGAGAGATTGGCAGCTTTAATCAGTGATAGGTTTAACTGCTTCTAATACAAATCAATCAATCAATCAATCAATCAATCAATCAATCAATCAATCAATCAATCAGTCAGTCAGTCAATCAATCAATCAATCAATCAATTAGTCGATCAATCAATCAGTCAGGTAATCAATCAATTAATAAGTCAGCTGCTTATTCATTCATTCGTTCGTTCCTTCGTTCCTTCGTTCCTCCGTTCATTCATTCATTCATACAATCAGTCAGTCAGTCAGTCAGTCAGTCAAACAGAGAGTCGGACAGTCCGTCAGTCTGACAGTCAGACAGTCCGTCAGTCAGTCGGTCGGTCGGTCGGTAGGCTCGATTACCAGCCGCTGTTCGGGAAAAGAGCCCGCGCTCCTCCCCCGAACTCATCTCGGGGAGGAACGTAGACCGGACTCGAGAAAGCGGCGGAAATCGAGCCTAGTCGGTCGGTCGGTCGGTCGGTCAGTCAATCAGATAGACAGACAGACAGTCAGACAAGCAGAAAAAACAAGCAGGACCGCTATTGTACCTTATCCTGTATGGTTTCGTCTCGTTCCTGGATCTCTTTCTTCAGTCCATAGATGTCTTTCTCTAGAGACTTGATCACTCCTTGCAGTTTGTTGTTCTCGTTCTGCTGCCGTTGTATTTCAGCTTTGTAATCGTCGATCTCCTTCTGAAGGCTTGTAAACTAACCAGGAAGAAAAAGCAGTAAAGCGGTGTTTAGATCGCACTTCGAACATCTTGTTAGCTACAGTGTTCTTTCCCAACAACTGTCAACAGGAAAACTGTTGAAACACCTGTGACGTTTTGTTACAAATCAGAGTCCTCAAAGGCTCATATTATGGAAGACTTGGAGTCGAATCTTGAACGTCTCTCTACGGTCCGTGTTCGGAACATGAGCTAGCCGGCAATGCAGGCATATTTTAGGCAAGCAAGTGCACCTTTTTCCGTAAGGTCGCCATCTTAGACTAGGTAATAAGTGGGCGGTCTGGGCGAGGGAAAATCTGCCAAGGGAGTAGGCGTGGGGCAAAGAAATTGGGGAGGAGGGAGAGGAAGGAAAAAACACGCGGATTTTTTATCTTCCCCTGTACTGCAGGGAAAGAAGGGTTATGATCCCGTCCGTTTACCCACACTACAAAAGATCCAGTTTACCTTTTTCCTCATAATTCCTGTTTCGCCTTTCAGCCTCAGGTTAGCCTCTTTTTCTTCTCTCAGCCTTCGTTCGTACTTGTTTTTGATGTCCAGGATTTCACGGTCTGCATCTTCTTCAATTTGTTTCTTTGTTTCTTCGTATTCTCGTAGCTGCTGCCGAGACTCATCTTGTGACTGTGTGGGAAAATGGCAGCAAATGTCGTGAAAAATAAACAAACGCCTGATATAATTTTGTTTACTCCGAGGAACAAGAATGGAAATACTTTAATTTGGAAGTTGTCGCGTCAGCATGACGTCATCAGAAAGGTCGTGTTGCTGAGCAACGGCTTTAAAGAAAATGTCGCTCACTCGGCTCACTCGAAATTCAGTCCATGAAATGAACTGACCGCGGACTTTAAAACTGTTTCCAAACACCTGCAGGCCGTAGTTTTGCTTGTCAAAAGAATTGATTATACAATGAGAATAAAACATAGTGCGTAGTACGGCGTGCACTTTACGAGAAATTCGATAAGACGAATGATGAAACTTAAAATAAACCGACAATTCAGAAGAAAGGGCGGGAGGAGAGGAAGGGATTGTGAAGATGGTAGCGACAAAGATTTAGGGGCTTGTCTCTGTTGGGAGGAAATAATTTTAGTGGAGAGAGGGCTTAATTTTAGTGGTTATTCCTAGGGGGAATTGTTTTTATTTTTTTTATTTTTGGGGGGGCGGGGTGGGGGGTAGTCTGGAGGCTTAAGGAAACTTGGTCATTACCTGTTCCAGCTGGGCGCTTTTTTCCTCGAGTTTATTCTCATAATACTCGGTCAGCTGCTCCAACGCCTGTTCTTTAGATTCCTCCATCTCCGTCAACTGTCGCTCATAATCTTCTTGCATCTTCTGGCTCTTAGCCTGTAGTTCTTGATATTTCTCGTATTCAGACATGAGTTTCTGGTTGTTCGCTGACTCTAAGTCTTGCAACTCTTTGCCGTGTTTTTCCAAAAAGTCAGCAATTTCCTCCTCGTGTTTCGCTTCTTCTTTGTCCTTGTCAGTCTTCAGGACTTGGTTCTTAGTTTTCAGCGATTCCATTTCTTGTATGAACTTCTCCGTCAGTTCTTTGATCTTCTCGTTGTAGTTCATGTCTTTGAGTCGCAGTTGATACTCGTTTTCCATTTTCAGTTCTTCAACGCGCGTTTTCAGCTCGGCCATCATGGAGTTCTGTTTTAAAAGAGTAATAAAAACTGAACGTTACCCTTTACATTCCAAAAGCGACAAAAGTCTGTTTTCTCCTTAACCTATAACAGGTTTTAGTATTAATCTACTAGCGTTCTATCACGAATGTCGTCCTCTGATTGTCTACGCTACTCACTATCTATTCTGTGATAGATAGTGAGAAGCGTAGCAGTGTGCCCTTGTTAATAAGATAACAGCCGCTTTTTGGCGTTTTCGAAGTGTCTGTGAATGGAGTTACATAAAGTTTTGAACGACTAGTAGATTTACACTAAAAGAATGAGATTATTCGCTCTCGATTTCTATGCGTGATAGTTAACTCGGGCTGCGCACTCGTCATTACTATTGCTAAAGCTAATGAATCATTTTATCTGTGCTGCGCGAAGACACCATACTCATGTCAGTACCAGCAAACGCCAGACAATGCACAAGGATACGTCCGCAAAGCGTGCAGAATGAAAGTGTCCTTGCAACACCAGAAAAGGTTCACGTATCTTTTCGTCCTCACCTTTTCTTCCAAGTCTGATTTGGTGATAAGGATCTCCTCGGCGTACCCCACTTCCTTGTCACGTTTCATTCCTCTGCCTTCCTTGTCCACGGCTTTGAAGATGAACAAACATGCGTCCTCGGACACTGTGAACAGGTACTGATCGTCAAAAGACATGCGCATCTGGAAAATGAAGATACAGTGCACATTGAATAGGTTATAAGCACTAATAGACGACAGGAAAAAATCTTGGAGGGCGAATATTTTGTTTCAAGAAATTATTTAGGAGATATCTCCTTCCAACATCACTTTGAAATGAGCTTAAGACGGAATCCCCCAGAAATTCGAGTAACAAGTGGACAAAAACCTAGTACCATGATTATTCGTAAAAGAACCTGTGAAATGGTTACCTTGGTGATGGGCTTGGAATGCACCTGATGCTCCTGCCACTCTCCAGGAACGGTCAGCGGAAATTTCATTGCGCGCAGGGTCCCTGAGCTGGTGCCAGCGAAGAGCATTCGACCGGAACGTGACATCACGCACTGCGTCAACACGATGTCACTAGCTGGCACTTCACGCAAAATCTGTTGAAGACAAACATGATTTGCATTTAGATCAAAAGTAGTAGGCTTTTCTCTAGTTTTTTCTTTCTTTTTTCCCTGAGAAAGTACAAGGCTAACTTGGTCAGACCTATAAAAACAGCTCTCAAAAACAACTAGGAATTTCCACAACAACCATGCCTTGATCCATACATGTTACTCTTATTGAAACCACAATACTTGTAACGGTCACTTAAAAATGATTTTGCCCCAAGATAGGTCTCCTTCTTTTGAGAGGCTTAGCTTGGACGTCCCTAATTAGGCAAAGACTTGAATTTTTCTAGCCTCTTCCGCAGAATATCAAACCAAATTTACGGTCCAACATATCAGGGGTTTCGGGTAACAGTGTGAGTTTTAAGCTGCATGACGGAGACATGAATTCGTGTGTATTCCACATTCATTCCTTGACCATCCCTGTTTCTTTATGGTTTAGTATTATCTCTTAAGTGTTTTTCTATCGTAGTTAACTACTATTTTCAAGTTTACTTAAGTTTAAAGGTAATTTTGTTTAAAATACCTAAAAAGCCCACAAATGCATTTTAGTTTTTAAATGTTTAAATAATTTAGCTCCTCCATATTTGTCGGATTATTTTATTAGAAATTGCAACGTTCATTCTTACAACACGAGGAAAAGGAACGACATGCACTTGCCGAAACCCAAGTTAACACTAGGGAAAAGGACTTTCAGATACTCTGGTGCGCTTCATTTTAATAATTTACCCACTACAATAAAAGAAGCAACATCGCTCCCCATTTTTAAAAATCTTCTTAGACTTTATTTTAGAGAGTAGTTTTTATTTTTAATTTTTTATAATTGTAAACGTAAATCTCTATGTATAGAAATTTAATGTAGTCTTAATTTACGCAGGGCCCCTTTTGATACCAGCCAAGTGCTGATTGGGCCACCCTGCCTAAATAAAGTTGACCTTGACCTTGACCGTGACTGAGCTCCTTTAAACTAACTTATTTACCTGCGAGTCACAAATCTCCTTGAGCGTCCTGTCCGAGCCCACAGCAAAAGTGGTCCTACTGTCGGGGGAGACCGCCACGCTGGTGTAGCTACAGGACTTGAGCACGCTCTCGCCTTCACGCTTGTAACTGGTCACATTCCACTCGTATACTGCACCGTCCATACCACAGGAAATAATTTTACTATCATCCTGGCTCCAGATCACTTGGCGAACCTATGAAATTAGCCATGGACCATAAGAATTAGTTAGGCGATATATACTGAACAAATTCAAGCGATCTGAAGGTATTTTGTGATTTGCAAAATTGAACTCAAAGTTGACAAAAACCTTAAAATGACAGTTCTTATAATAAGCAAGATAAACATTGTTGAATTGGAAAAGCTATTGAGATGGGAAACTGAACGGGTTTACATGTACATTGTGCATTTGGATTTAAACACTCTTGAAAAGGTTAGCCTAAATTTTTCAAGTTATTCGTTTGTAATCCGTGTTAATCTTCTCCATCCTTAACCATCCTTGTTCCTTTATGGTTTATTATTACCTCTTTGGTGTTTTCCTTTCTTAGGAAAGTACCATTTTCAGGTTTCCTTCAATTTAAGGGTAATTTTGCACATGGCCAAAATAACTAAAAAAACTGCGACTGAGCTCCTTTAAGGACAGTTATCTCACTAATACAGCCTCTTCTAAATTATGGACACTTCACTTTGTCACAGACAAACCAGAATTGATAAAATCTCTACCTCTGAAATATGGACATCTCCATAACATAAACACTAAACTACTGTATGCGCCTTTGGTGTCCGTATTCAGCTAAATTTCGCTTATGAAACTTAATTTGGCTGAGAGCAATTTTCAATCGAGCGTTGTAAAACTAAAATCAAAATAATCACTCTAGCGAATCACAACCGACCTAGACAATCCAGAGAACCAATCAAAACTCGGAGCAATACATGTAGCTGACGCAAAGGGCGGGAAAACGTATGCGAGCGAGTCACGATTGGTTTTGATTTTACTTCTGACTGGATGAAAAAGTGGCGCGGGTTGTTTGAGCCAATCGTGTAGCGTGGTAACGCACAACCAATCAGAGGCACTGCACGGATCTCCGAAGAGCTACGTCATTAAAATGGAATTTTTCGGATCCAGTCCCTGACTTCTCTGAAGTAGGGGAAGGAAACGTTAATTTCTTCATGTTAAAAAATGTGATTAAATACCTTTCCATTGTGTCCCTTGAGGTTGCCAACGTTCTCGAATGTTGTTGAGGAGTACAGCTGAATAACATTGCCATGCACAGCGGCAAATAGATGACCGCCATTACTGAACGAACACTGCAAAGTAAAAGTCAGCAAATAATTTTCAGCACAACCCTTAAAGTCATTTAACACGTGATACTTGCACGCAAATAAAGAAAAGGTGAGAAAGATCAAGCCGAAAGCTAAACCATCAAATTGGAGTTTAGTACAGAGAAAAACAAGTAAGCTGCGGCTCTTTTTCAATGCTTCATGAAACTTTTTGAATTTCAGCAAAACATTGCAATACGCACGAGTTCTTTGAGAACAAGGCGCAAAGTCTCTTCTTTAAGCTTTATAACATCGCCTTGAAGTACCAAGTGGAGGCGCAATGGCCTCATGGTTAGTGCGCTCGTCTCCGGATCGAGCGATCCGGGTTCGAACCCTGGTCTGGGACATTGTGTTGTGTTCTTGGGCAAGACACTTAACTCTCACAGTGCCTCTCTCCACCCAGGAGTATAAATGGGTACCGCCGAATTTAATGCTGGGGGTAACCCTGCGATGGACTAGCATCCCATCCAGGGGGGAGTAGAAATACTCCTAGTCGCTTCATGTTAAGGAAACCGGGATAAGCTCCGGCCTGGTGGGCCACTTGGCTCGTATGCAGACTTTAGCTTACCTTTACCTTGAACTACCTAAAGGTTTTAAAACGCGCGACAATCTGTTACGAAAATGTTCCGCAAGGCAGCATACCGTTTTCGGATCAGCAGCAAAGAATTGTTTTTAAACCGCTTTCAAGACTATTAAATGGTCTTGAAATCAATTTAACAACGATGCCTAGTTGCAACAAACGTGAAAATGCACCGATTCTGAAAGTCTTTGCAAATTTCATTTTGCTCGCTGAAGCCACGATTTTCGCCCCGGCCAAAAAGCAGCAAACCACAAAACGCTCACTGCGTGAATTTACGTCTACATCCATAACTTCCTGTCTCACTTTTGCATCGTCTGTTTGCACAAAAGAAGTTGATACAGTTCCGCTTAGAGATAAGTAAACCAAAATTCGCGTTTAAAACACGCGAGTATCAGCCGCGCGCGCGAATCCAAGTACGCCTAGACTGCGTATTGGTCGAATTTTCAAAAGCGCTCGTTTCGGTACAGTGTGTTGATTTGAATTTCGAGTCTCACAGTTTTATTGTTCACGTCTTAGTTTAGTTTTGCTAACAACTCTATTTCTTGAGCTTGACACTGCTTTGTAAAATTCCATAGATACTTGTAATGCACAACAACAACGACAACACTTTATCCCAATATTTGTAATCCAAAAGGATTAGTTGCTGCGTGGCACAGTAAACAGTTCAAAAGTTGGAAATAGTAATAACTCAGTGGCAAATTAAAAACGATGTATCTAGCAGACGTTTCGGACCTAGCCCTTCCTTAACGCTAAGTTGAGTTTTGAAACATTTACCCCATTTAGTAGCATACAGTACGATACACAGGAATTCTAAGCGACTTTGGGAAGGTTTTAAAACGTGTGACAATCTGTAAATAAAGTGTACAGCCAGGCAGTATATCATTTTTCGATTAGCAGCAAAGAACCGTTGTTAAATCGCTCTCAAGACGATTGAATAGTCTTGAAATCGATTTAACAACGATGCTTTGCAGATTACAAGCCTGCATGTAGGTTGCGACAAAAGTGAAAAATGCACTGATTTGCGTATTTCATTTTGCTCTGCAACGCCACAATTTTCGCCCCGGCCAATAGGCAGAAAATTCTGCATTCGTACGAGAACCTCGCAACGCAGGCTACATGTATCTCATAGTACTTTGATGTATGAAATGATGGATACCTTCACAAATCTCTGTCTCATTTTTGCTTCGTCTCCCCTAACCAAGACTAGTTTTGTATGGTATCCTTTAGAGATACATTGTACATGTCCGCCAACTAAAATTGATTTATAACGCTATTGCTCGTGTTCGAGTCTGTTTTCCTATATTTGACTGAAATATTGTGTCACAACAGAAATATTGGCTACGACCAAAAATAGCTGACGCGTTCAAAAACGCGCGTGTACCCCCAAGGGCGACTCCCACACAAAACGGTGGGGGTGCCCGTCGTACATGTACATGTAACTTAAAGGAGTTAAAAAACGGTTTTGGTATCTCTGAGGGTTTCAGCCCCAAAAGGTTCACAGCGGGAGCTTTTGTGGTACGTTTACAGTATTGAGCCCCCAAAAAATATGACAAGAAATAATTTGTTGTTTCAGAATTGGTTCCTCTTAGGGGTGAAAAAAAATTTGAAGCCACGCCCACAAAACAGGATCTTGGTATCTCATACGGGTAATTTTCATAAATTTCCGACAGGCAACCCCGCCCTTTAATGTGGGAGTCAACTCCTCCCCCAGGGGGAATGTACCTAGTGCGTTAAACAAAGCGCACAATGGAACATTTGTTTTTACGTTAATTGCGTTTAAGACGCGCGTGCGATGTTCGCACGTTACTGTAGTTCAGTTCTGGCCCTCTCTCTGTCACGCAACGCTACTCTCTCGGGAGGGACAGAGGGACCATCCCTCAAGCGCGTAGCGTTGTGTGACAGAGAATGGGCCAGAACTCGACTAACCGGTACTGTAGACACACTAACCTCTCTACAGCCTCTGATGGTAAATTCCTTGAAGGACCTGATGTCGTCAATCAGCAGGTTCATAAGCCGTAACTTGTCACTGAATCCAACCAAGATGTACAAGCCTGAAGGATGAAGCGCTATGCTGTAGCACTCCTCTTGGAATTCTTTATACTGTTCCAGTGAGCTGCAAGGCAACAATTAACTTTATTATAACCTGCGAGCAGACTCATATTTCGGGAACACACGCGTCTCTGTACCAGACTTCTCCCACCGGATTGATGGTGCGTGTGACTCAGAGGTAAGCCTGCTCGCAGGCTAACTTCACTAGGTCAGTACAGTCTCTCAAAGAGGCACTAATCATGAGAATTCTGCTGCATTGTTTTGTCAAAACGGTGCTTAAATTATGATTGTCTTGTAAAAACATGAAATGCATCTAAAAGACCACGAGGAGGATATTTATAAAAATACGTGAATCATTGAATGAAGAGCAAACTGTAACAAGTTCTCTATTTGCGATTTTCCAAGATGCAATGAGGGGCAGAATTTTCACGAAGGATGCTGTGTTCTTCCTGGTTCCCTGATTAATTAATTCACGACTAGTTAATCTAAAATTAAAGTACAGGTTTAAGTTTCTGAGGTTCATTATTCACCTCAAAAATATTGTCAAGTTCTGTCTCTAATATTAATGAGAGATAATCTAGGAATTACACTGTCTACTGCAGCCACTGTACATGTAGTGGTTGACCAAGCAATGGCTTTCAGTTAATTAGGGGAGAGTGTAAACTACCGTATTAATAGATGTAATGCTAAATTTACTTGAACATTCTACACGTAACATAGGCATAACACAGATCTGTCAACAGTTCTGAGAAGAGACAATATTGCATGCAGAGATTGCACACCAACTGCAGACAAAACTACACTGAAAAATGTCACAAAATAATTGCGCTATTTTCCACATAAAAACCTCACCAAGCTTCGTAGTTCCATATCCTCACTGATCTGTCCAAACCACAAGTCGCGATCAATGGTTTCCTTATGCACACATCCATACCAGTGATGACGCCACGGTGGAATGCCTGTGACAGCAACTCGAAAGTTGCTATATCGCCCTGTCATGAAATACATATAACAAAAACATTATGCAAAGAACTTTGACATCAACATATTGTACTTACCACCACAAAGCAAATATGGCCCTATTATAACTGTTAAGTACACTTCACGGAGGGCGGTATATCATGAGAGTTTGGTTGAGCCATGGATTGTATTTTGGCAAAAAAAAAGTCAAGGAAAAAAAGAAAATACCCTTGGCAAGACCAAACAAGCCTAGATGCCTGTAAACATTTGTGAATAAGGCAAGATTGGTTGAGTCATGCAGGCAGTAAGTAATTTAATAATAAATAGTATACATGTAATGATGGTTACAATTATTAAACTGAAAAATTGTACACTATAAAGAATGTCTCACTACTTCATACTAAGTTAAGAAAAGAAAAAAGTAACAAAAAATACAGAAAAGTGACTAGTTTTATATTAGCTTTATCAGTCTTCGGAAAAATTTAAATTGTTTAAATCACTTTAGGCGCTTTACATAAAGAAGTAATGTTTTGTGCAAACAGTACTAACAATAACAGTTATTTTTCTCATCTTCATTTTTCCTCTCTTTCCTCTCTGTAAGTAAACAAAGCATTTTCATGTTATGAACATAATCATGTAAACAATACAATTATGGTTTATAATTTCGAAAGTTTAAGTATTTTTAAACAAAGCTTACATTGTTACATTTTACAAACATGTATTTTTAGCTTAAGATATTCAAATTTGTATAACTTTATTGAAAATTCAATTTTTAATTTAGAATCTTCATATTCTTTAAATCACTTTGGAATTAACTTTTCTATTTAAGATGATTCCTTCATTTAAAGGTTTAATTTTAAAAAGAGATGAATCTTACATGATTGTGCCTGATGTTACATTTTAATTCAATTTGAAGCTCTTTTCTCTATTTTAAGCACATCATTAAAAAATTATCTTCAAAAACAAGTGTAATTAATTTTATTTATAATGTTTTAATTATATTCAAACAACTTATAATTTTTAAATAAAATCTCTAAAAAAATTATTTACAGATTTACTTTAAAATGCATGGCAGTAATTTTACAAAATTTTCTTTAAAGGCATGATGCATATTTGTAAATTACTGAGTCTAGATAGGTGCATCAGCACGACAATATGAACATCTAGCTCTTTTATCACAGACACAAGCTGCACATAAAGTCAGTTGAATTCATATTAATTGACACCTCAAGTAGACTAGGCAATCAGAGCAAACCTACTAAAACAAACTTTTTTTTGTTCTTTCATTCTTTTTCTTACCAGGGAAGTAAAGGATCTCCTGAAATGGGAATCACAGGGTAACCACACCTTTTATAAACTCTGTACATGTATGTACATGATTGAATGCTGTCCCAGTCACTTAATGATAAACCTGTAAGGCTTATGTCAAGGGTAACACACAGTTCCAGAAAGAATGGGAATTTTGTATATAGAAAACATATAACATACATGTGCCCTTTAGCAAATGGGGGTTGAGGGGTGGCGTACAGTAGTTGGTTGTCCAAGAGACATACACTGTACATATACACAGCACTATCAATAAGGGCTGTTACCAGTAATACCTGTTACCGCTGATCAGGCTTGATGGGCACTTGATGCTTATACAGGCAAAGTTGCAAGTAAAATTCACCCATAAAGTAACAAGTTTACTATGGGTGTGAAAGATCAAGACTGTATTATACAGGTGAATCAAACCTTAATGACAGCCTTGGTGTACATTTACATGTAACGGCACACTCCTTGATATATCTGACTGTCAGTAACATGTCAAATGCAACAACACTAAACAAGTACGTAGCACATGTATAATAGGCATATCACGCATTTCTTACCTTTCCAAGATCAGCTGTAGACATGGTGATACAATACAGCTGACTTGACTTTGTGCTGCAAACCAGCGTCTCCTCTGAGGGACTCACAGTCAGATTGACGATCTCTTGACTTTCTGACACGTGCAGGTCGGGGCTTTGTGTGTCAACTGGGATCTTTATTTCTCGGGCCTTCTTGTAGAAGTCTTTTTCCTCCGTCTTTTCAAAGAGATGTACAGTTCCTGCACCGCCCGAGCAGATGAAACCTTTTGAGAAAGCAATGATACAGGTCACCTGTGGCGGAGCATCTTGACTGATGCCACTTTCAGGAACACTGGCCATACTTTGCCTGAAAAAGATACACAGTACCAGTCAAAGGGATTGCAGCATTACATGTGCGTAAAGCGCGTGTACTACACGCACATTACACGCAGTGTCCACACACCTTACACGCAAATACACGAAAATGCGTGTAATTACACGCCTGTAATTACACACAGTAGACAAGATATTGCGTGTAAAATTACTCGCAGTTATTCAACTGGATCTCATAAAGTGCGTGTAATGAGAACGAAATATTAAAAGTGCATGTAATGAAAACAAAACACTTACAATGTACCACTTTGATGATGTCACGCAACAGTGACAATTTTTTGTGTCTTTCATAATAATCACTCCCATAGATCAATTTATCGTACTGAATTTAGCAAATTTGCAAATTTTCATAAGAGTTTTGTTGCAAACTCGTGGAATTATGGGACCCCAAAATTGCCAGTTTTTACAAAGAAATCAACCCCTGTATGTATACATTTCTTTGCAAAAGTTGGCAAGTTTGGGGGCCCATATTTCCATGAGTTCAATGGGCTCTTATGAAACTTCATATATTTACAAAATTCAGCATAGTAGATTGAATGGCAGGACTTATTTTTTTTATTGTTTGAATGAAAAAGTTAGAGAAGCATGACCTCTTTGAAGTGGTCCATTGAAGGAGCTCAGGACTTTAATTAAATTGATAGAAACCTGAAAATAATAGTTTACTAAGATAGAAAAACATCAAAGAGATAATAATAAACTGTAAAGGAACAAGGATGGTTAAGGATGGAGAAGACTGACATGGACTACAAATGACTAACTTGAAAAATGTAGGCTAATGTTTTCAGGATGTACAAACCTTGATATACATGTAGCTATTTTATACTATGTTTCTGTCCATGAACCTGATTTTCTTAAGTAACAGAATGAAAAGTAAAGCAGAGCCTGCTGTACAAAGCTGAATCAATAATATAAATAGTTTAATATTATTATTGTTAATTAACTGGTACTGTACAGTGATGAGTTGATTTTCTTTTCTTTAAGTCGCTGAAAACAAATCAACCGATGTAAGAAGTATGAGCTGTAAACAACTGTATTATAACTAGCTTTTGTGTGTTGCATAAAAAAAAAAAAAAATCAAATGAATATAAAATGAATAGTTTGCAAGGAAGAACATTACTAACATGTGGGTTAATATATATCAAAAATTATTATTACTGTAGCTATATTTTTTTCTACACCTCATCAAACAGTGAGATAATCGTAAGAAACAACATAAACTGTTTACTTGATCAGAACCATTCAGAACCAACCAAGAGTGCACAATATTACCTTAAGCTGTAATCCCTAAATCCCTACCTTGTGGGAGCAGATGCATTGGCAGCACCACCGTGAACATTGAATTCATTTTTAAGTTCCCCAGATTCAAACAACAAAAGTCTGCCTGTATCTGTTCCAGTTATGATTCTTTCATCAGAAACCCATGCCTGGCACAGAAAGTTCTGTGGCTCCATTTTCTGGAAAGCAAATTGCTTTAGATTTCCCTCGCTATAGCGGAACAACTTGAAGATTCCATTGCCCACCACACAAAGCTGAGTGTTGTCTTGCGGGTTGAAAGTCACCTGCAAGAACAAAGGCAAGAAGACGGTTTAAAACTAATTTACTCTATAGTAAGCTTGCAATGATTGAATTTATGCTAGAGACTAATCATCTGTCTTTGACAAACTTGGACAAAGAATGGGAGTTCATCTAATAATTTGATCATCTGTGCAGGGGTTTCACTAAGGTTTTCAGCAGGAGGAGAACTGGTTATCACAGGTGGGCAAAACTATTTGAACTGAACTTCTACCATAAGAAAAACTTTCCTCTAGATGGTCAAACCAGGCAGGCAAACTCATCCCCAAAACCAGTCAATTTGCCCAGTACCGGCCCTTAATGAGACCCATGAATGTGCATAAATAAATTATGGAAAAACAGACAGACTGTCTGTCCAGATAAACTGTCATGGTTGTTTGCCCTAGACTACGAGTAGTCCCTCTTTTGCTCAGTACGTCGTGCGTGACGCGAAAGAAATTCACGAGAAAAAAATGGTCGCGCGAAATCCTGGGGGCTAGGAGCTCTGGTACTGCTTCCATTTGCTCCGGTTCCAAAACATTCCTGGAAGACGTCACAGGTATCTCAAATGTTGACAACACGTTGTCAACGCTCTTAACATAAGCCAATCATATTTTTGCATTGTGAGAGCAACGCATAATTCAAACTCTTGGGCTTAGGCGGTAGTCCCTTCTTTCGCGCGCTCCTTGCCTCCAGGATTTCGCGCGGCCATTTTTTTCCTCGCGGTTTTCTTTTGCGTCACGCACGATGGACTAAGCGAAAGAGGGACTACTCGTAGTCTATGTTTGCCCTGACAGGCAAACTATGGATGATCTGTCTGTTTGCCCGTATTTATGTACAGATGAATATTTATCAGACAAACTCCTATTCTAAAGTTTCCCAAGTTCCTCTTAGACAGATGCTCCATCTTTAGTAATTTGGCCAACTGTCTGAGACAATGAGAACAATGCCACATGACTTGTACATGTAGTTGAAGAAAACTTCTAATACAGCTACATGTAGTTCCCACTCTTTGCTAAATGAGACAAAAGGAAGGCAACGCACTTCACATGAAAGTTCGCTAATATTAATTACCTGATAAACAGGGGAATTCATCTGATTTGTAGATTTTGTGACAGCCATTACTTTAGCTTTCTCCCAGGTCCAGTACAACAAGGTCCAGTCAGGCCTTCCACCTTGAGACACAAGATATTTTGAATCCGGCGAGAATGCCAAGCTCACAAATTCGGTGGACTGCACCTCCGCAGAGCTAAGCACTTTTTTCTTTCTCAGCGTGTTAAGATCGTAAATGGTTATGGTGGCTTTTTCTCCTTTCTCCGCGATAGCGACATATCTTCGATTCGGACTGACAGCCAACGCAGTCATTCCAGCGCTTTTGTCAGTCCCGGGAATAAATCTTTGCGATTTCTGATCGATGTTGAATAAAATGCAGTTCGATCCAGATGGATAAATGATCGTCTGCTCGTCCAGATAACAAATATTGTCAGCGACATCAGCCTTCAGGCCGAAGCAATGCCTCGGAGTCGCTACAGCAATCGACATCTCGGTGGAAGGAGTGATTTACAAAATTTAAGCGTTATGAATGCGGATTGGACGTTGGAAACACCTTCTGGGCAGTTCAACTCCTTTTTCAACGCTTCACAAGTGAGTCAGTACCTAGAATGTCACTAAAAACAACACAATTTTGCGGCACACAGGTTGTCGCTGTCTTGTACAGAAAACATGGTTGCCTCTGATTTGTTTCGTTGCCAAGGAGATCGTTCAAAAGGCGCGGTTACCAAGTCTTAGCATGTGATACCGCTGGTCAAGAACCTAGAACGCGGGCCAAGAACGAAAGATAGAGGAAGTATCACGCGAAGTTCAAACTATGATAAACATGGCGTATTTGAACTATGTGTAAATATTAGTTTACATTGAAGAATGACAAATAATTCATCATTTTATTTTTCTGCTCTGCCTTGAATCAATTTAGCTGGGCCATCAAATATTAGTGGAAAAGAGGTCGTTGCTAACTTCCTCACTGCAACAAAAAACACCAAAATCACATATATTCTTTTTGTTCTTGAAGTTGGAATTTGTTTACTTTAAGATAACCAAAGAGACTATGTTTCGTAAGTGTTAAAAGTAATTATCATATCATATGGCGGGTTATGGCGGGCGTGTGAATGTACGTGCCCGAACGGTTTTATTCACCCTTTGTTCAATCATATCAATTTCCGTCGAATGCAGCGCAACACAGCTGGCCCGGGTTGTTCGAAAGGCGGATAACGCTCTCCACCGAATAAATCACTATCCAGTGGAAAGCGTGGTTTGTTTTGTAGTTATTCACTGGATAGCGATTTATCAGGTGGATTGCGTTATCCAGCCTGAGAACAACCGGGGCCTGAATTACAAATTAAAAAATCGCCACAGTGCGAGGTGTCACCAAGTGATGACAAAGTCGCTATATAATCCAGCTTAGGCCAACCATACTCCTTCTTTTATTTGTTTGTTTGCTTGTTATGTTCTGGGGATTTTAAATTATTATTTTTTGCTAGGTCAGATACGAGATACGACCTTAATTAAAGCACTCTATCAAATGACGTTCTCGATCATGAAGCTCTATGTTTTCAGAGAGAAAATCAAAATTCCTTCATCCCAAAGAAAAAGTGCAAATGGTTTCCGGCATACAATCAGTGCATGATTATATTATCGCGTGACCCTTTCTAGTGACAGATTCGCTCTATGTTATTTCCCTGACGAGGCGTATAAATTTCTGAAATCTTAACACGTTTAAACTTCCGACGGTTCAGCCTTTCACTGAGCGCGCCACTGACAGGTTCATCAATCGACTTCGTCGCACAGAGCTGAAAATGAGTTTGAAATTTTCCATCGCTTGCGGTCTGTTCCAGTTGTTGCTGGTGATTCTGTTTTCCGTCCTGACCAATTATGGTGACCATGCTTCTCCACCACACAAACGCAAGGGAGCCCCAGACACCTCTCCCAATGTCTCTGAAACGCTGCCCGTGAACGATGTCAGCATTTATTATCCAAGTAAGAGCTAGGGATGTTAAGTTTAATTTCTTGCAGTACTTGAGATATAAAGCGCTGCTGCGAGATTTTAGCTCAATTTTATGTAACCATCTGAAATGTTGTAGACTACAGCTGTATGTGCGTCTCCTCACGGGACATGAGATGGGTGGTGGAAGGAGAGAATAAGAAGGCAGAAGGGAGAAAATACTTCTAAATTGGCTTTTTGGGTTTTCTTTCGGCTTTTTGAAGAGTTTATACCATAACAGCGGCGTAAGCGTCAGGTTTTGACCTAAAAAATAGGTGGCCAGGGGCAAAGCTAGGTACAGCCGGCCCAGCCCACCACGATAAAAACAGACTTAACCTTTTCGTCTTCTTTTCTCCTTGACGAATAACGAGGTAGTTTTACAGCCTCGGCCAGTTTGCTCGCGATTTTCCAAGCCTGTACAGGATAATTGACAAAAATTAATAATAAGACAGCCAACTTCAGGGCCGGCCAACGCCCAGTTTTTATCTTGGAAGAATAGAAGCTGAGGTAATCATGCGATCACAGGATTCCTCTTCTATATTGCGTACATAAAATCTACTATATATATATATATATATATATATATATATATATATATATATATATCTTAAGCCGCTGTTTTTATCAAGAGCTTCCCAATTTGGAAAAAAGGTCAGTGGTTTGTACGTGAGGTTATGTGTGTCAGAAACTTATTATGAGTGGTGTAAGGTTGCGAACATGGCAGCTTATATTAATTACACCAAACCGCCACACGTAGGAATAAAAATATAGGTTGAGTTTGAGGTTGAGCTTGGGCAACAACTTTGCCTGGTCAAAGTCACTAAACTCCGTGAGTTCTGTTAAGTCATTTTGTTGGAAATTCAAACGAAGAACAAAAACAAACAAAAAGTAAATAACGAGAAGCCTGGAAATGTTTTCATTTCTATTTTCTGTTGGCAATCCCGTCTTGAAACTTATCCTCCTCAGTTTGTAACAATCCTCGTTTATTTTCGGTCTATTAAGACTTTTTTGGAAGTTTTACCGCTTGGTGAACTATTATTAGAAGTTTTGTTCAATTTGAACGAAATGTTGTACATAAAAAAGAATAGCTTACAATGTCGTGACATGACTCCTTTAAAAATGCAAGTTGTTTTCAATGTGAAAAACATGGGATTATCGCGACTTGATTACCGGAAATGGTCCTGCTACTTGCCGCAGCTAATCGCTTTGGGCGCATTGACAGATGCACGTAAAGGAATGCACGGCAATGAGCGGTATACTCAAACAATAAATTTAATATCCCAGCTGACCAATTGTTGGTATCTTGCCGCCTCCAGCTGCACTATAAGACACCCGAATGACACCTACTTCTCCGATTAGCAGAGACACTCCAAAGGAAATCCCAGGGATTTTGGGAAACAAGGGAACATAGTCACTTTGAACTGGGGAACAAGGGAACAATACAGAATATCTAATTAAGGAAGCAAGGGAGCATAATCATATTAAAAGGGGATCACCGGAACAAAACATAATCTCGTTCCCAGGTCCCTCTCTTGTCCTCTCTCGAGGGAGAAAGAGAGAGGAACTTGGTAACGAGATGTTCGCAGTTATTATCGTTAATTCTTTTCGCAGGTGACAAATAGTTTTTTCGCTGTCAGACAAACAAAAAAAATTCTCAATGACGAAGGGAAAGCCATGTGCTTAACATTTCGCTTACATCAAGACCCGCCAAGACAAGTGATTCGGTACACAAAATAGGATAAATTCTAACCTGTGAGAAGGGGTTCATGGAAACTGACCAAGCAGAGGTTACAAATATAGACCGCGTGCTGTCTGTTTTCTCATAAGCATTGGGAAGCCCCAGCTATGGTAAAAGGGTTTTCCGATAAGAAGCGATTGAAATAAGACGAAGATGAGAAGGGATCTCAGAACACCCTGCCTTTGCGTTGCGTCCGCGAAAAAACAATGCTCGTCGGAAACCTAACAGGACAGGCTGACTGCAAGAAGTGGCTTGTGCATTTTGCTTGTGCGTATTTTATTAAGTCATGTTTGTCTTTCCAAAGTACACTCAAAATCAGGTGATTTCCTATCCAAATTACACTCACATTACGGGTCCTACAGACCCATGCAATTTTGTAAACTTTCAATGAAATTGACTCGAGTTTATTATTATTTTTAAATTCTAAATTACACTTGAAATCATATGATTACCTGTACCAATCATAACGAATTATACAGCAGATTTTGCAAAAAATTGCTCTTTTGGAATCCAGGGGTAACTGGCTCATCGAATTAATACTAATTCATCTAATGCAAGAACTGTTTAGTTGGCAAAAACTTAAAAGATAATTTATCTTTTGACCGGCGACAGTCCCTACCCGGGCTGCCATTATAATGCCACATAACACAAAGGCTTGGGGGGGGGGGGCTGCAACCCCCCTCCCCCCCCCCCCCCCGCCTTAGTTTTGAGCAGCATCTTTTTGGTTGTTTGGTTGACTCGTCATAAAAATAATAGAATTGAATTTTTTAAAACGTAGATGTTTCACTCCCACCTGATTGGCTGTTTGTCAAGTTAGGAATTGAGATAATGTACATTACGCGACTAGGTATACAGATTTTATATCATTTCTTCCACTCCCAAACGCTGAGGTAGGTGTGTAATATGACACTGGTATTTTTCTTGAGATTCAACAATTTCATCTTTAAAATTAAAAAGTCAGTTAGTGTAGCATGTAAATACGTAAACAATCAAAATGTTCCCATAGTAAAACAGAAACCAAACAGAAACAGAGACCAGCGTATGGTATGGATCAAGTTTGGTGACCTTTTCCAATGAAGAGTGGGATTTTGTGTGCACCGTTCGTCAGTTGTTGATTAACAGGTCGTTGTTGATAGGTTCTTTTGGCAGTTGGGACGCGCTTAAGTGGCCGTTGCCGTTATTGAGAGGTGGCCGTTGTAGAGAGGCTAAAATAAGAGTGAATGTATAGCCCGTTCACCGGGACAAAAAAAAAAGCGCCGTTGTAGAGAGGTGGCTGTTAAAAGATGTTCGACTGAGGCCCTTGCACTTGGAAACTCGCATGGTTGTTACTTGTAGACAAACAGGAAGAAAGTGTTCTATTCCGAAAGGCTGACTCTTGTTTTTCAACGGCCTGTTTCCCAAAATGTTACACCTCGATGTTCAAAGTTCATATTGCGTGGTCTGATGTGAAAGTTCTGTGACTGGACCAAAGGTCCAGTTATGCAATCAATGTACTTAACTTGATACAATATTGCAAGTTAGGCCCCATCCCACACCACACGGGAGAAAGTTGAAAACGCAGCTTTATTTCTAAAGTTAGGCCTACTGTCTACACTAATCCGTTATCAAAACGGAGCTTTTCGTAAACGCTGTTTAAACCGGGGGAATTTGAAATCGCCGGCTTTGCGTTTTAATGTGGACGAGTTTTCCTAAAACACAAATCCAAAATGACCAGTGATTGTTACGTTGTCAACTTCGGCGTCGTGTGGAGAGAAAACATTTGATGCGTTTTCAGAATGAAAACGCCGTTTACAAATTTCTCCGGCGCAGCAGTCGCCCATTTTCCTCAAACAAGAAAAATCGAAAAAATAGGTGGGAAAAATAATCAAGTGATGAATTAAAACTGATGTTTTACCTGAAATGATTCAACCACATCCGGCGACATTTGCTCTTGACTACAGGTGGGCTTAAAAATTATTTTTCAATCTACACCGCCCCACTGTCCATGCATGACAGTCATTCGGGTCGAGAAATACCCTCCTGGAGGTACCGGGTCAGCAATCAAAAACGTGATACATTTGCAGTATTTTGAAACGCGCGCCTTCACTTAAACTTTGAAAGTAATGCAATTGGCAATCACGCCCTTTGTTTTTGATTGAGTGTCATGTAACTCAAACCAAGGCACTTGCCAATCACAAGGGACAAAGACCATCCATCCAAAACTCGAAGTGAATACATGTAGCTGATGCGAAACGCGGGAAAACGAGAGCGAGCGCCTGAGTGGCGACCGCTTCTCACTAGGGGACAAAGCATGAGTCTTAAACGATCTTTTAGCTAATCGCTTATTAAACGTAGCAATGCAAAAGCATGCAAAGCGAGTGCGAATGAAATTATTTAATTGATATCCATCTAGAGGCCAAAATCCAAAATAGGACTTGCGAAGAACAAAGTCCAATTAAACATCCGAGTCCAACTAGTCAGGTGGACATTCAATTTTACCTCCAAGTATAGGAACCTTGCAAATAAAATACGCACTTATGTAAAAATTTTCTCTGTCTTTGCACTCTGCATGCTTAGATAGCCTGTTGAGTTCTTTGAGAAGCTCTTTAAAAGTGATTGTAAGCGATCTCTCCACTAAGCGACCCAAACGACCTTTAGGGAAATACCCACTGCTCTTTTAATTCTATTGTTTTCTATAAAGTTCTCTTATAAGTGACCTAACTCTCAAAACATATATTGTGATTTGTGTTAGTCACCATAAACTATACAATACCTGATCATATTTTAATACCGTAATATGACATTGCCTAGTAATGTTAGTTGATAAAAATCACACGAATTAAGAGTGTACATGGATGATTTATGGTTCTCTTATAGTGGTTGTTGTTAAATTGGTCTTTGTTGTTGATTCCTAATCGCTTTAAATAGCGCATATTGCTATAAACAGCCGATGACATCCATCTTGGGTAATCC
Organism: Orbicella faveolata; assembly: GCF_042242905.1. NCBI lineage: Eukaryota > Metazoa > Cnidaria > Anthozoa > Scleractinia > Merulinidae > Orbicella > Orbicella faveolata. The sequence goes on from NW_028301541.1 coordinate 8,069,750, forward strand.
CCCAAAAAACTATTTGATTGCACGTTAATTAAAATAAATAAATAACAGAATTACATTAATCATGTGACTAACTAACACGAGATCGAACCATGGTACAAATTCGAAACTCCAGTCCAAAACGAATCAAACTACGTAACGGACTCCAGTATAAATTTCAGAAAACTTTCACACTTCGCTCTCGTACGGCTAAACTTCGTCGCAGGTTCCATTACCGTGCTAGTATTTAGGAGCTGAAGATGACCAAGAAATTTTCCATCGCTTGCGGCCTGTTCCAGCTACTGCTTGTGATTCTGTTTTCTGTCCTGACCAAGTACGGCGACCATGCTTCTCCGCCACATAAGCGCAAGGGCGCGCCGGACACCTCTCCAAATGCCTCTGAAACGCTACCCACGAACGATGTCAGCGTTTATTATCCAAGTAAGAGAGTATTTTAAGTAGAATTTCATATAACGCTTAAGATAAAATAAGCTTTTAGTTGTTGTCCCTTAATTGAAATGATCTGACATGTTCTTGATGACTCGCTTGTTCTCCACGGAGAACGGTTGGGAAAAGATACCTTGGTATGGGTGGCAGAGGTGAGTGTAAATAACTCCCAAAGTGCCGTTGTTTCAAAACATCTCCGGCGTTTTACGCATTTGGCCGATATCAGCCGCGGCAATTTTATATTTTAGTCTCATATAGCGTCTATCTTTGGAAAAACGTAAAAACAAGATTAAAAAAGGAGCGCAAATCGCTAAACTGAAATTGAACATGCTGTGAGGCGCGTGAATAATTCTTTTTATTAAGAACTTTGGAATCTGGAATCTCGATCTATCTCTTTTTAACGTCGAAAAATTATGTGCTTTGCAAACTTGACTGATTTGCGGAATCACGCAAGATCAAATAATTGTGAAGTCAGAAACATGACATTCTCATGACAGCTACTTAAAATATTGTTTCAGTAATTTTAATTGATACTTTTGATAGTTTGATTGATACAGTTCGATTTCCCGGACAAACGAAAAGATTTTTCTCGATTTAACATGTTCGATTCTGCAACATTTGGGCTGCAAATCTCGCTTTTTAGTGGCTTGATCGAGACAGCATTTTATTTTAAACAACAGATGCTGTGGAAATCGTTAATTTATCATGGGTCACAAAAATCTGTACGGCGTTTCACCTTCGTACGTTTTCGTTTATTACAATCCGCGAAGCCAGTCGAATGCAGTGCGAAAATGGTATTCCAGTAAATAGAATAAAATGTCAATCCGCAAAATTGAATTCCTTTTCAATTCTAGGTTCGATTACCAGCCGCTGTTCGGGAAAGGAGCCCACCTGACTCGAGAAAGCGGCGGAAATCGAGCCTATTTCAAATCATGTCAAATCTTTTTTAAACCCTCCCCCCCACCCAAGTCGAGATGTCCGCCACTATGCAAAATCACAAAACTCAACTTCTTCCTAATCTTGTCAAACGTGCGTGACGTGGTTGTTTTGAAATTTTTCTTAATAAACCCGTGTTCAGGTCATAAGCTCGACATGTGCCTTTAGTTGTCACTTGACTCAACATTCTCTCGCAAAGAAAAAAACTTAATAAGCTTAATGTAAACCGATTTTGTTGTGAAAATTGATACGGTTGTTTTGATACAGTTGCTGGCGTGTTGGGGTCATAAGTTCAGCTTGTGCTCGGCTACCTCCCAAATCACTCGTTTAAAAATCAAATTCCACCAAAATCAAATTGAAGAAACATTTGTGTCAATTATCAATCATTTCATTAATTCATTCAGATTAATTAATTAGTTAAATCATTCTTCGTTCATTCATTAATTGATCAATTATTCGAAGTCCATCGAGTCTTAAGTCCATTGAAGTCCATCGAGTCTTCAAGCTGTACTCGAGGTACAGCTTGAACTGAAATGCGAATTCAAAGGGTTTGTCGCAAGAAGCTAAAACTGGGCTTGAATTTTTCCATCATTTACGGTCTGTTCTAGGCACTGCCTCCGATACTGTTACCCGTCATGGTCGATTACCGTTCTATAAGCTTCCTTCTCTACTGCCCAAGCAGCAGGGCTCCAAAGGAAAAACTCGCAACGACACTCCACATGTGCCCGAAACGGAAGCTGCGAATTCGAATGACATCACCATTTACTATCCAAGTAAGGGCAATGTTTACTCTGATTTATTGAAATATCTGAGATAAAACATGGCTGTATGGTGAGAAATATTGATAATGATCTCTGTTAACAATGTTTGTGGCAAGAGCACGTGCGTCCTTGCGGGAGGATGGGTTGGGGGGCGTCGATGGGGTGGGGGAGAGGGTACAGCGTGGGCGGGGATGAAGGAGGGATACGGTAAGAAGTTCTCGAATTACCTCAGCTTACACCTTAACGTTCTACCTACGTTTTGCGTTTTTATTCGGTGTCACTTGTGGGAATATTCTGTTTTGGTCTGAAATCAAGCATTTACAAACCAGGTGTCAATCATGCGAGTTTACCGTTGACCTTGCAAGCCCAGTGTCTCTACAATCATACCCAAAATTCTTGAAGTATATTTGGTCTATTATTCCTGTGAAATTGTTGTCCATGGCAATTCTAAACATTTTTACAACCTGACCGAAATAACTCGAAAGTTTTCAAACATGTGCCGTACCTACGGACAGAAAAAAAAAATGGCGGAACTAAACACGACTCAGATATTTACCTCCTTGGGGCCAAGGCCTACTTTTTGTCTAAGACGAATTAAAATGAATAATGAAATAACCCGAAGCCAATAACTCTTAGGAAGAGTAAATTAAATTTATCATGTCTTGAACAGTTGTCTGTACAGTATCCCAGGACCTTGCAATTGAAGAGGTAATTATATTTCTAGCTAAGTAAGGTCATGTGTATTTCTAACTGAAAAGCCAAGGTCGGAAACTCCAAAGATAAGTGTTTAACCTCAAACTTGTGATGTATATGAGATCTTATCGAGCGCGTATTTCGAGCACAAGGTACATCACATTTCAGTAAAGCTCTTTCCGGTCCCAGAATGTATTTGAAAAACTAAATCCAAACAAAAACAAAACTATATTTATCTCCATATCGTTCGGTCAGCAACTATTTAAGTAGTCTCACGTGCATAAAACGTGCAAGGGTCACTTATCTTGTCAGGCGAGAATTTCGTCGTTCAATACGAGATGGCATACCCCTCTACAACATTTTATTGTCCCGCGTGGACGACAGTCTATACATTCACTCTTATTTTATCTGCCTCCTCCACAGGCTTTTCGTGTTTTTTTCTTAGCGCAAAGAGCGATTGGGTGACTGGGAGTGAGCAAAAGGCCGCAAGCGGGAGCTGGTGGCGAGTGAAGAGCGCGAGCGCAGGGTGCGATGGGAAGGGGAAAAAGAGAGAGAAAGAAAAGTCGCTTCGCGTTTCCTCTCCTCCCCATGATTCCCTGCGCCACATAAAACACATCCCAATGTAAAACTCTCATTGTACCTGAAGAAGGCTGGTTTGGCCAGCCGAAATATAGTACACCTTCAAGTGACGTTCCCGTTCTCTTGCTAAATCAGCCTATTAGGAATCCAGGGAGCACTTGGTTAGTGCTCCCGGGTCTTGATGGGACTCGGTCCGTGCACGGTTCGTCCACTCATTACTCAACAACAGTAAAAGCCAATGTAGTGTCTAATTTCAATTTTTTACTCCACATTTTACCAATACAGAACCTTGTTTTACCCGAAACACATATCGTTTTATTATATTTTAAATCAAAACCACTTTGCCTGATTAATGTAAATAAGAAAAACGTCAAAATCTACAAAAATTGCCAAAATTTAATAATCATTACTTTACTTCTGCACTGACAATAAGCGAAAAACAAAATCAACTTCTGTTTTATCGTTTTTCGTTTTATGTACAGATTTAAACAGAAAAACGAAAACTACAATCGACTTCTGTTTTATCGTTTTCTGCTTTTTGCCCAAACTAAAACAAATAAACGGAAAACAAAAATCAACTTCCGTTTTATCGTTTTCTGTTTTTTTTTTTGCGCAAACTAAAACAAATAAACGAAAAAGCAAAAATCAACTTCCGTTTAATCGTTCATTTGTTCTTTGCCTAAACTAAAGCAAATAAACGCAAAATAAAAATCGACTTTCGTTTCACTTTTTTCTGTTTTTCTTTTTGTCCAAACTAAAACTGACAAATAAACGAAAAACAAAAATCAACTTCTGTTTTATCGTTTTCTGTTTTTTGCCCAAACTAAAACAAATAAACGAAAAAACCAAAATCAACTTCCGTTTTGTAATCGTTCATTTGTTCTTTGCCTTAACTAAAGCAAATAAACGCAAAATAAAAATTGACTTTCGTTTCACTTTTTTTCTGTTTTTCTTTTTGCCCAAACTAAAACAAATAAACGAAAAAACAAAAACCAACTTCCGTTTTATCGTTTTTTTCCCCAACAACGGCCTGTTAATCAACGACTGACGGACGATGAATACATTTTCTCATTTTGTTTTTATTGTCAAAAAGGTCACGAAACTTGATCCGTACTGCGCGTAATTAGTTTCTATTTCTTTTTGGTTTCTGTTACTGACATATTTTGACTGTGGTCCTTATATATATGTTACAGTGAGCATTTTTTAAGGTAGGGTGCTTTCCATTCAACCAAAATTTCCCGAACTTTCGAAACGGGGCCAAATGGTATCGAAATCTCTTAGGAAAGTTAGAACCATTCGAACGAAAATTCTGTAAATTTCGGGGGGAAATCAAGCGGAAATTCTCGGCAAGATTTTTTTTTAAATAGGGTATACCTAGCCTCAATAACGAGGTTGTCTTCTTTCACACGGGAAATTTGGGGAAATTCAAACCGAAACTTTTGGTCGGATGGAAACATCACTAGTTCCGAGTCACCAAACCCGAGTAAACATTATTTGTGTGCAAAACTCGCGTTTTTTAAAATACTTCACAGGTCTTTGCATAGTTTCCTCAGAGGGGAATCCAATCAAGTAGATATGTGGTGGCCTTCGAAGCTTCATGAAAGCTCAAGGCGACTAGAAGAGTGACTTTTCCAGCGAAAAACAGTTTAAAATCCTCAATTCCGTCACAGACTCTCTCAGCCTTCCTAATTTTCTTAACCAGTTTGGCATTTCTGTTGCAAGGATGTTTTACATTCCCGTTAAGTCGCCTTGGAGTAATAGGTTGATGGTCAAGACTCAATTTTTCAAACAACTGATACCGAATGCAAGTTTTTTGTTGCGTTACACTGATCTATTTGCTCCTTGATATCGCAATATCCTGTGGAATTTTTCAGTTTCACTTTAGAAAAAAAAAACTAATTCGCTTCTGTCAAAATTTCAAACCTCAAATAATTCGTTCTTGGCGTCAGTTCATTATAAGAAAAGGAAGCCTTTAATGGCACCGATTCTTGCCACGTACAAAATTACCTTTAAATTGAAGGAAACCTGAATCGAAAATAATAGTTTTATTAATTCCCCGAATAGAAAACCACTTCCAAATGGCATAAAAATATGTGAAACTAAAAATCACAAAATTAAACTTACCGCAAAAATTTAGGACCTTCGTACTCGGATCGGTTACTTGTTAAATGACTGTAAACGTCGACAGTTTCAAATTTCACCAGGTGTTGTGTTTCTGCGCGTAGAAATTTCTATCGTGACATTACCCCGCCCGACTCAGTCTTGCCTCGTCCCTCGTATACTCGTCACTCATTCCACTTCGGCGTTAAACGAGGAGCTGAAAATGGGCTTGAAGTTTTGCATCGTATGCGGCCTGTTCCAGGTGTTGCTTGTGGTGTTGTTCTCTGTCCTGGCTGATTATTCCGACCATGCCTCTCCGCCACACAAACGCAAGGGCGCAACAGACACCGCTCCCAATGCCTCCGAAACGCTGCCCGTGAATGATATCTCCATTTATTATTCAAGTAAGAGCTATGTTCATTTTGTTTTCTTATAATTCTTGACCTAAAATGCGCTCTGTTAATTTTTATCTTTGTTATTCATATGATGTGTCTTCACGAGTCCTCCAGGCTTTCGAAACAAGAGTGTCTGTTGTTTAATTGAGCAACAGTCGAAATATACAGACCTTTATAAGAATTTATACGAAATAAAACGGTTATAATCTCAAATCTAAAGTTCCGAGCCTTAAAAACGGCTCAGCTTGCGTGTTAGTCGGGGTTTTTTTCTTTTTTTTCCGACGTTTCCCCGGCCTTTGAGGTTTCAGATTGATTCAGACTATTTACTTCAGTGATGCCAGACGGCAAAACAATTGAACTAAAAAAAGACATATCATAAATTGACCCAGAAACCACATGGGAAACAATGAAATAAACAAAGACTGCCTAAAGACAGATATGAGGTCAAGGGTTACTGGAATACTTTCTAGAGAAAATGCAAAAGGAATAGAAATCCTGCCGATCGAGGAGAAACCTCGAGTGCAATTCAAGTGACTAGTCGGCCAGTTTAGCTCCGCAGTAATTACAACCAGTCGGATACAACCATTAAGCCGTGAGATTACAGCTGTAATCGCATTCTTCGAGGCAAACGAGCTGAGAGGCTTTCATCGATGTGCGAGTCGTTGTAAAAGCAAGGTAGATTTTGGCGAGTTATTACCCAGAAAACCACTTCAATTGCGGTCTCGAATCTTCGTTATTTATCAAAGTGTCTGGCGACAATAATATCGAACCAGAAATGTGGAAGGCGTCAATTTAATATTTAAAGACATTTAATCTTTAATTATTAAATTTACTCGTTTGCCACAAAATTTTCTAAGCTTTAGATAGACTAGATAAAGATTAGAGGATTTCCATCTACTTGATCAGATGATGGTGGGACGTGACTACATCAAGTGCTATTAAGTTATAATCTTTCCGATTTTCGTGGTTTTTGTCACGTCCCGCGAAAGAAATTCAAAAATTCCCCCTAAATATTTCCCGCAAAAAATCTCAGATTTTGCCAAACGTTCTTCCCTCTCTTTTGGGTTCTAAATAGAAAGTAGACCTTATCCAAAAGTTTATCAAGCGACAGCGGAGCTATAAAAGCAAAGCAGAGCAGAACATACTATAAGCAATCTTGATTAGCTTGTTTGGCAACTCTGCGATATCTTGTTATACTTGTACGTCGGTTTTCAAGAGGAATTGCGGAAACGGTATTGAGGCGTTGTTACAAGCATGTGATTCCTCTTGACCGCAACTAGCTTTAAAAAAATGCAGAAATAAATTCCCTGCACGAAAGCCGTGCTAGACTCTCCCTATGGCAAAATTGCGTCCCGCGAAGTATAAACTAAATTCTGTCAAACACAAAGGATCACCCTCGGTGTTATGTTGTGAAATATGGTATAGCTGTTGATATGTTCTTTTATGTTACCAGCTGTATTGGGGTCATAAGTTCAACATATTTGTTAGTTATATCTGCTAAGCACTTGACGGGCTATTGCAGCAGAAACAAGGCTAATTAATGAGTGTTATCACTCGATCGACGTGGTGTGTTCTTTTTCTACTAAAATATGAGTTGGAAAGTTGTAATTTCTGTCTTATATATGGTCAGCAAAATCTCATCGATTCCGTTCACCACTGCTGGCGCCCATGTCTGGCCCCAGTCCCTTGTAGATGAAAGCGTCTAATCAGGGGCTCAGGGGCTCCTGGTCTAATTGAAACACGACTCACAACCTGCTAAGGAAACGTTAAAGCAAAAGAAATGCCAAAAGCGCAGACTTTCACAGCAAGGATACCCGAATCATGAACACTTGACATTCTTTGTACATTGCTTTTTGGGGAGAATAGTACTTTTCTATGAATCACATGTACATTTTTAATACACCTAAATTAAGCTATTATTTCGATCAAAATCGCACGTCCTCTGTCCATTTTAAGATCGAGTAAATGCACGCAGATGCTTTACCTTGATTCATACGGTAGATTCACTACTAACTTTGTTTACGTTTTTTGAATTCTTGAAATCTCTCCTCATTAGCAACAAGGGTCATACCGTGATCTTAGTCAAGCGATCTCTAAGAATAAGATAATCAACTCACATTTGTAGGATTTCTTTCCCGACAAAGGGTTTCTCATAAAAGTAAAAGGAAAACACGAGTTCGCACTGATAACGCCGCAGTTTTACGACGAAAAAGTGTCGATTTTGCGTGGATACGTACCGAAACCTTAGGGGTGGAGCATTTGACCTTGGAGGGAGGGAGTGGGTGATAAAAAATTAACAAACATATTCTGCAAGAACACTTGTCCAAAAAAAAATTAATGTTCACTTCCACTGCCGAAACAAAATTCACACACGTTCAGTGAGCCGAAAACAGCATTTTGCTACATGGAGGAAAAAAAGGTTATGCTTAGACAAATCGCGAGAAAAACATTTCCCAGTGCATGAAAGCCGGTTAAAAAAAAAACTCGTGCCTGCATGCCCCAGATTTTGAAAAGAATATAACTGTTTTGAGAAATTTTCCTTTCTCTAAACGGCAAAACGTTAATTAGCCAAAACACAGCAGAAACAGTACTAGCCGTATGTTCGATGCTGATAACATTTCTGTAAGAAGTGATGTATTGTATCTGGTGTTATTGCCTGCAGTCTGGCTCCAAAATTACTTCAACGCCATCAAAGTCAATAAAACAGAAATGTCATATGCTATAATCTAAGAATATTTACAAGAAAATTTTCAGCCTAAAATCTGCAGAAAAATCAGTAAGAATATTCACCCTGGGCCGGAAAAAAACAATATTCTTATAGAAAAAAAAAGTGTATGTAAATCCGCTAAAAAGAGTATTTTTCTTTTATTTGCACACATTGGAAGAAATCAGAACTCAACCAGAGTGAATCATAGAGTGGTTTCACTCAAATGGCCTGTAGCCATGCAAATATATTGGAACATAACGAAGTGTTTACAGAAGAAAAGTTCAACTCTCACAGGATTGGTTTGTTACAGCAACATGGCCGCCGTTTCATTGTTTCGGGACACTATGGTTGCCATGACGCCATTTAAAACGCTCTATGACTAGCGCGTTGTAATATGACTCAGTGCCAGCTAATAACAATAAACCAGCATTTAATAATAACTAGCGGTGATTTATTTAAAATAATATCGGCCGTAATTTGAGCTATTTTAAAAGGAAATCATCTAAATCCCCTAAAAATGGGTGGGGGAACGACCATCTAGTTTTAAAATGATTTGGAAAGGCTTCGAAAGGGTCTTCGGAAGAGAATATTTTAGATCTAAATATCTATCGGCAAAGGACGACTTTATGCGCATCTTTTGTTACAGATACAAAGTCCTAGCAATATTAGTCTTATTCCTCCATTACCTCTCCCGTCCAACCCCAAACGGTCTGGCAACTATTTTTATCCCGCTCTTCTCTTATAAGTGTTTTGCGTCAGCCAAATTTGCAGGTATATAACAGTTCACAGTTGAGCGATTTTACTCACTACTACCAATCTTTAACTTCATGTAGATGTCTTTCATCGCTCTCTTACGACCTTTGCTCTCTTTACTTTTCCTATGAATCATAGCATTGAATTTCCGAAAATTTTGCGGCCATTTTTTTAACATATCTCAAAATCCATTCGCAATGTAATTAGAGGTCGAATATCACCTGTGGCGAGGCAACGATTGCCATGCATACCAGTCATTGACGCGAATCATTAATGATTATGCAAAACATCGTAAGAGATTTGTGAATTTGAAAACAAGATGGACGACACCCTAGAAATGACAACTTCGCTGCGAATACCGCTTAGATCGGGCAGCCCAACAAGGAAGCAGCCACGCAATGGAACCGCAGTGAAATTTACGCTTCTGTTATTGTTATTCCAATCTATCCTTGTGGTTTTGTTCACGATTCTTACTGATTACGGCCAACATTCGCTTCCGCCCCAACGCGTCAGCGTGCAAGAGAAAGTTGTCGGTAATAACACAACTCAAACAGAGGTCATGGAAGGCGAAAAAATAGAAGTCAACGATATTAGTCTTTATTATCCAAGTAAGTAGACATTTGCACTTTTCTCCGTTGGGTTTCATCGCGTGAGGGCTGTAGTTTCACCGACATTGAAGCGTGGAAACTGAGCTGTTTGAAATTATTTAATACACGCTTAAGAATGGGAAGTTTGTTGATTGATCATGACCTCCTCAGGGTCTTAAGGTGTATGCAAATTTAAAGCAAAGTTTTGTTAACTTTTTGACGTATTCATCAGGAGCTCTCGAAAGTTTTGCTCAATATGGATTTCGTTTGAATGGTCACACACTGCCTAAGGTTTCATTCATCAATGTCATCTTGAA